>NW_020528849.1:0-241858 GCF_003368295.1 Carassius auratus | reverse complement strand
TCTGTGATGCTGATGTTTTTAGTTAACCCAGTGTTGATCAGATTGTAGTGCAGTAATGAAGCAGTGAGTGTATGAATGTAAACTAGTGTAGTGCAGACAGCACACTGTACCTGCATACTGCTGCATCCACTTCAGCTCTGTAGACTAACTGACAAGAAAAACAATCAGATCTGAAGCTTATATTTAAAGAAAGAGTACACTATCATGTTTATCTGATTCAGTGTGTATTGATGTACCAGTTAGTGTGAGTTTTCTCATCTATAGTGTCCTTCAGTTGAGTCAGAGCTCTCCTCAGAGTCTCCAGACTCTCATGAGTCTTCATACTGATCTCAGGCCAGTTCCTGGTGTTTCTAGAGCTGCACAGGGATGAGTGAATCTACAGCAGGAGAGAGAGAAATCCTTCAGCATGTCATATCCTGCATTATGATTGATCAGAGAGATCATGTTGACTGACCTGTAGGAGGTGGAGGTGATCTTCAGTGTGTGAGAGCTGCTCCAGCTCAGTGTTTCTCATCTTTAGCTCAGTGATCTCCTGCTCCAGCTCTTCAATCAGCTCTTGCTCCTGTTTCTCTGCTGCTTTCTGCTGCTCCCATCATCTCCAGCAGTTCAGTCTGATGTCTCTCAATGGAGCGGATGAGATCAGTGAAGAGCTCCACACGGACTGCTTTCTCCTTCTCTGTGTTTCTCTGCTCAACCAGGACAGGCAACACATTATTAGCAGTGTTTGCTAACAGAAGAATCTGTGTAACTATTGCTCATACATTTTTGTTCACATACATAGGCTACATGTGTTTTCAGAATCCCTCAAAAGTATTAAACTTCACTCTGCACCCTGGACGAGAGCAGAACAAGCCCTGGACATTTTACTTCTTGTTTTATTGGCTGTTGCTGAATATTTTAGTCTGATAGTCATCTGTCATCGTTTGATTGTTTGTTTATTTGTTATTGTTATGTCTTGTCAAGTTTGTTGCAATAGTAAATATTTCTTATTTTATTCTATTATTTTAAACTCACTTTTCTGACTTCTGCTGAGTGTTTGATGTCTTGAATCTTCTTGATTCTGTTCTGGATCATCAGCTGCACGTCTTTCTGTGTCTTCATCAGTTCAGTCTATAGAGAGAACAACACAGACACATTTATCATAACACAGATTAAACTCACAATATGAAATAAAATCTGATTCTCATGATATCAGTCCTTTAACAGAATAATAACGTCTACTTTCTTCTCTTGACTCTCCTCTTCTATAGGAACAGTGTTGTGGTTCTTGTGGTCTTTCACAGAGCAGATTGAACACACACATGTCTGATCATCTCTACAGAACAGATCCAGAGGTCTCTCGTGTTTCTGACATATATAGTCCTCCAGATTACTCACAGGATCCAATCAGTTTGTGTTTCTTCAAACGTGTCACTCTCAAATGAGGCTCCAGGTGAGTTTCACAGTAAGAGCTCTGACACACCAGGCACGACTTCAGCGCTTTCAGCTTTCTTTCCTCACAGATGTCACACAGAACTTCAGTTGTTTTTCACATCAGGACTTTTCTCTTACAGTGATCTAACGAGCTCTCGGAGTGTGGTATTAATCTTGAGATCAGGTCTTTGCTTGAATGTTTCGTTACAGTATGGACAGCTGCAGGTCTGGCTGTTGTCCCAGCACTTATTCAGACAGATCTTGCAGAAGTTGTGTCCACATGGAGTCGAGACTGGATCAGTGAACACATCCAGACACACAGAGCACTGAATCTCCTCAGACAGTGAACTCATGGAGGATGACATTGCTGGAAAGAGACATTATTTAGGATTAGTGTGAACTCCTTCAATACTGTTTATGAAGAATCCCATGATGCACCTCATGAAGCTGGTTGAATGTAAAGCGTGTTTAGAGACAAAGAGTGCTGAAGAAACTCAAATATAAAGAGATCATGTACAGTCAGCTGGTTATTATTGTAAAATGAACCCAGACAAGCTGATCAGAACCTAAATGTGAAGCTCATAAATACATATGTACAATAATTATTATTGTTAAGATGAAATCATTTGATCTGCTTTACATTCATGAACTGTACATATTCAAAATTATAAAAGAAAAGTCAAAGTGTTTTTCTGGGTTATTGACTTACATGGATGATCATGTTCATTACTCCGTCTCCTGGTTTTTCTTGCTGTTAGTGAAGATTCTGCCATTGTTCTTTCCCTCTTAAAACCTTTTTAAAGAAAAATGATAGTTTAACTGGTTAAAATGTGAGAACTGATAGTGATGGAAACACAATCATTCGTTTGAAACAAAGTGAGAGACTCGTAAACTTACTGAGCAATCTGAACTATGACCTGCTGTTTAAAGAAAGTACAAAGTACAAGCTTTATATTTTCCAACAAACATATACATATATATCTCCTTATCCAAAATTAGATGAATCTTTCCACAAACTATAGTGTATGATCATAAGTTATTGTGTAATGTAAAAGTGATTTTCAGCTGCAGTGAAGCAGGTTTGTGTTCAGTTTGTCTGCAGGTCATTTACTTCCTGTTTTATCTGTTTGTCTTTATGTCGCGTGACAAAATGACAGAAACACCAAACTTTGTCCGATCTAATGACATACTGTTAATACAATTCTGATATCATTTCAGCGCAGTAAACATCTAAAGTATCTGAGTATTTGACACGCTTAAACCTGCTTCTGTTCAACTCATTCCAGTCTGACATAAACCCTACTAAACCAGACCACTGCCATTAGAAACCTGTTCAGGACAATCTCTCTTATATTTCTATCACTTACCTGTGAGTATCAGATGTGTTCACAAGTGTCTCTGAACGACTCAATATTCAGTTGTTTAAAGAGTTCGATGGTTTCAGGCGTCCATGTTGTTGATCAAGTTAGTTTCACTTTCTCGGAGTCTCTCACTGAACTACAGTGATGTCAGAGCTGCTCAGGGTGTGTTCTATGGAAAGCCAAATGGTTCAGAATTCACATGCTTTCCACATTCAATATTTAAACAGCATTTAAATGAGCACTGTTAGGTGATAAGAGGTGAACTTTTTGCATTTTTTAAACTTTGTGTCTTGATAACATACGTGTGGATAAATGTCTGGATAACGTATGCATGGATAAGCGTACGTATGATAGGTACATTAATAATCATTTGGATTGTCCAATTCTTCCCCAAGGAAAGCTTTAAGGTTGTAATGATCATGATAACAGTACCTAAAGTACCTAAAGTACACATCGGTCTCCCCAGTGGCATAGTCTGAGTGTGCAGGACATTCAGGTGCATATGGGCCCGGGCAGTTGGAAGCATTCCGAGCAGGGGGGGACTTCTAATTAAATCAAGGGAACCAATAGAGCCCTGCATGGGCCCGGCCCTTGTCCAACATCTTATGATCACACTTAACACTGGAGTACCACAGGGCTGTGTGCTGAGCCCATTCCTCTACTCCTTTTACACCCACGACTGCAAGCCTGTGCATGGATCCAACTCCATCATCAAGTTTGCAGATGACACCATGGTGATTGCCCTCATCAGAGACAATGATGAGATGTCTACAGGGAGGAGGTACAGCACCTGCCCACATGGTGCGCTGACAATAACCTGCTCCTCAACACCAGCAAGACAAAGGAGCTCATTGTGGACTTCAGGAAGAAGAAAGGAGGTACGCACGACCCCATCCACACTAACGGGATGGTTGTTGAATGTGTCTCCAGCTTCAAGTTCCTGGGAACCACCATTTCGGAGGACCTGTCCTGGACCACAAACACCTCCAGCCTGGTCAAGAAGGCTCACCAGCGCCTCTTCTTCCTCAGGACACTGAAGAAGAACCAGCTGTCTTCAGCCATCCTGGTGAACTTCTACTGGTGTGCGATCGAGAGCATCCTGACCAGTTACATCACAGTCTGGTATGGGAACTGCTCAGTGGCTGACTACAAGGCAATGCAGAGGGTGGTGAAAACTGCCCAACGCATCACAGGGACAACACTTCCTGCTCTGACACAGGAACAGCTTTTTCCCTACAGCTGTCTCCTTGCTGAACTCTGCCCTCTGACACCCCTCAACACCCCCCCCCCCCCCCCCCCCCCCACACACACACACACACACAGACTCCTCACCCCTCCTCATCACTACATCTGATTTACAAACAAACAAACAAACAAACAAAAAACAGTTAAATTGTTATTACTTGCACTGCCGTCTGTTCATCCAGAATAATGAGTAATCCATTTGCACACTGAAATATTTTCTATGCACTTTACTGTCCACTGCACTAGTGTAAATGATGTTCATATGTTCATAGTTTCTGCCTATAGTGTACATACACTTTTACATAATCCATCTGTATAGTATGTTCATAGTACACCTATCTGTATATCATGCTGATAGTATGTCAAATCTGTAAATTATGTCCATAATACTGCCTTATTTGTATATTTATTGTACATTTGTTACATATTGTAGACACTGTATATTCTGTTTATTGCACTTCTGGTTAGATGCTAACTGCATTTCTTTGCCTTGTACTTTTATGTGCACTGACAATAAAGTTCAATCTAATCTAATCTAGTATTTATTTTTGTTTATTGATTAAATTAATTTAGAAATATGTTTGTAAAGTTTTGTGTTTTGGTAAATTCAAGTTTTTGTTTATTTATTAAAGTTCTCTGGCACTTGTGCGGGTTTTCCGGCTTGCAGCGCTTGGCTGGGAAAAAAATAATCCTACATTTAAAAAAACCCCCCGCAAAATCAGAAAAGGGGAGAAAAAAAACGCCCACACAAAGCTTTTTCTCTGGTGGTATAAATAATGTAACAATTTACTGTTTTAAAACATTAAAATAATATACACTTTTATTTCATAGTTCTTCAACAGGTATGCAAACAATATCCCAATAATAGCAATTAGCATTAGTCTAAAAAACGAAATATAATACCGAAAACACTCGACATGTCAACAAAACGATTAACAGAACATCTTCCCAAACACATATCAAGCTTATTTAAAAAACCTCTAAAGCATAAACACTCATTCAAAGTACCTGGAAAAGGGAGATGTAAATAACCATAAGTTCCCGCCTCCTCAGCACGAGCTGACAGATAACACCCCAAGAGAGGCGGGACTTAAGGCAGAACAGCCAATCATCAGCCGGTCACACTCAAAGCCGGTGTCAAGTTTGAGAGGGAGGAGCCGGGGAGGAGGCAGCCGCGGCGAGCGCAGACACAGAGCGGTCAGAGAAACGGAGGAACGACTGTAGTAAGGCGTTTGTGCAAAACTGCGGGAAAACTGCAGAAAATGTGCGGGTGTCGAACCCTCTCACCGGGAAAAGTGTGGGTGTTAAAACCCCCCACATCCCCCACGGGTGCGACGCCCCTGATTATAGGTATTATATTCAAGTTGTCTGTCTGGAACACAGTAATAGGTTAACGTCAATAAACGATCGTGTACTACAGTGAAGAGTCTTTCAATAGTAGCTTATGGTGGTGACTGTCAGTTTGAGCACGTTTGACAGGAATTTAGAAAAAATTAATACAAGACCGTAGTCAGCCAGACGATGAACATTATCAATATTATTAATTTATAGTTATTATATGATGCACTTTGCAGGCCCAGGATGCACCTTCTGTCTTCTTGGTCTTGAGGAGAAGCGCTTCACCGAAATGATAAATATATCTATAGAATGCCTTTTGTGTTTTAATTTTTTTTAAATTTTTACTATTACTATTTTAAAACGAAATAACTCAACAAACAAAAACACTTTCATTATGTAATCATAAAGATGCATTTCTCTCTAAAGGCACGTACAATGAGGAGATGGCAAGTCCGTCAAATTCATTTTAGCAACATTGACTCAGAAGACAAATATCCCGCCTCTATTTTTCCTTTTTGTTTGTGTTTTTTTTTTTTTTTTTTTTTTAGTTTGTTCTTTGGCTGCTGTGCTATAATTGTGTTTGCATTCAATAGCATATAAGGCAGCATTTTTGTGCCACGCCGAAAAATAACCGAGTAAATAAGATTAACGTCATAATATTTTAAGAATAAAGTTGTAATTACGATAATAAAATTAAGTTATATTCTGAAGTTTAAAAAAAAGTCTGTGGCATCCATAATTCTTTTAACTTTTTGAACTAACTTTGATCGATTCATGAGAAATTTGTATTAAATTGTTCAGATTTTTTTCAACATACATTAAAATATTCATGTTTATTTCGTGATGCAAATATTAAAGAGGACAATATCACTGATTCATATGCAGCTACTGAACGAATTATCTCACTACAAATTAAAAATCGTAAAATAGACGTTTATTGTTTGTATTTTATCATAAAATTGACAGAAGGCTAAAACTTTGTAACAAAGCACGAAGGTGATTATTGGGTGTTTGCGTGCTACTAATAATGATGGACTTTGAAAACTTTAAACATAATTTCCAAGCATTAGCTTCTACGACTGTGATCATAAGGCTTCAGTTCTGTAGATATCAACTCATGAAAAGTAGACTACTATATAGTTACAGACTTATTTTAATAGACATAACACTTGAACATTAAAATGTGTCTGGGTAGACCAGACCTAATCATATGTATAAACGTATTAATTATTTATCAATATATAGACTATTAATCTGAACATGTAGTGTAGCCTACAAGACACTGCTCTTGTAATAAGCAGCTGTATGACATGAACAAAACAAAAGAACTCTGAAATAATAGACATCTGCTGATCATACAATTATCTAGTTTTCAGAAATGAGGTCTAATCTAGTGATTCTTCTTCTTTAGAGATGTGTTGATTAACTATTACCAGTAAATTCATATGTGCTCAGATTAAAATTAGCATATATTATCACTGTATTATTTTATTTAAATTGTAACTGTGAATATATTTGGACACTCCATGTTAGTCACTGAATAGACTTTTCATTAACAATTTCATTTCACTATGATGTACTGACAGTATAGTTTTATATAATCCGTGTGCATTGCTTATCCTAAAGATTTCCCAATTGATTTTCAATTTTACTAAATGCTGTCCTGATTCCTAACACAAAACCAGAAGCAACCTGACCAGAGTTTCCACTTCACTGAAAAGGCCACGGACTTCCACTGACAAACCTTTAAGAATGTTTGCTGCCTCCAAACTGGATCCAAATTGGTAGTTATGCCTAAACATTGGTAACTGAACTGATCTCAGGATACTCACAACACACTGAATCAGTTTGTCCAGTGAGCAGAGTGTCCTCTAGTTTCTGTAAGGTCAGCAGATCTTCCTGATGAAAACCACATCAAGCTCCTGATAAAACTCAACTCTGTAATACTCTGTTGCAGTTTTTGGCTTGTATGTGCTTGCATCTGTGCTAAAACGCTTAGGAAGTCACCTTGGTTCTGGGACTTTGATAGACTCTAGATTTAGAGAATCCACAATCACATTTGCTTGCTCAAAAAGACTTTGAAAGGCATCTTCATCTCTTTTGTCTTTCAAGACAGACTGAACACAAGAAATGGCAGCTTTCATGCCAGAGATAGTCTGTGTCTTTCTTTGGAGAGAAGCATTCAAACACTTCAATTCTCCAATCACAGCTCCTGCCAACACAAGACCCAGTAAGATCTGGCCTTTGAGAAATTGTTGGTGCAAGCCATTGGTGGTGGAGCACTAGGAGCAATACTGTTTGACATTTATCTAGAAACAACTGAGGAGAGCTGTTATGCAATGCTGTTTGTTTCCTGAGCATACACAGTTGTTGCATGGCAGTGGGATTGGCTTTTAGCATGGGCTGTAAACTTTTCAACTCCTTTTTCCAGTTTCTAAAACCAGTACTCACAAAGACAGGATCCATCTTAGAGACAAGCATTGTCTTCTTTGAGAGGATTTTTGCACAATAAAAGCATAAAACCCCTTTTAATGTGGTACTGTAATGCATTCATAGGAATATCTGAAACATGTTTGCTGAAAGTGTGGCACATAGTTTGCTCTCGTCTGTACTTTTATAAACTTGGGATCAGGATGTGCAGGATTTAAGCAGGTGATGATTTCTGAATCTTCTCTGTCTCTGTTTTCTGTGCTCAGTTTGTCTCTAACATTAGGTTCATTCTGAAACGGACGTTACAACACTGTTACACACCAAATAGATCCCTAGTATATTGTGTACAGTAAAGAAAATTGTACATTTAGTTTGTCATATCAAAAACTGTTCCCTATCAGAAATGTTTTATTCTTACCTGCTCATCTGAAACTGCAATATATATATATTGAAATACATTTGAAAATTTTTAATTGAGTAATCCTCATTAAATAAAACTCATAAAAAAAATCACAGCATACATTTAAAGATGTATAATAATCTGATGATCAAACATTTTTTTAACATTTCTGTACCCCTGCCTGTTTTCTCACCCGTTTGTCTGAAAGATCTGCTGTCTGTTGTCTTCTCCCTGTTCCTCACTGTGATGGAGAAAAACAGGAAAGTAAAACCTAGCATAACCTAAATGAAGGTTTAGGCATCATTTGCTACATTTAAAAATATTATAACTTGTGTTATTTTTGGTGTGAAATGTGACCTGCATATGTTCTCATTCACGGGATTCGCCCGATAACTAAAAAATAAAAAACATTGAAAGTACCTTTGTCAGCAGAAACAGACAGACAGACACACACACACACACACACCAAAGAGAAGAGACGTGATAAACCAAGAGAAACGACTGAGAACTGACGAGGAGGTGAGAATCACAGTGTGTTTGAGCGAGCGAGAGGAAGCAGGTCTGAATCTGAAAGCGTTGTTCTGCAGGAAGCCGAGGTTTGAACTTTGAAGTGTTCGTGTGATCGAGAACTCCGGGCGTGATGACGTCACTCGCGCGAGGGTAGAACATGCCGGAGATATACAACGCTGTTAAAAACAGAAATATTAACATGTTACTGTAATGTAATAATGTAATTTTGCTTTTCAAAAAAAAAAAAAAAAAAAAAAAAAATATATGGGTTTTTAAAAACATTAAGCATTTTAGGCGAATTCACAGAAAACATTTAACTTTTTTCTTCATTAAGGGCAGAAATGATCAGTGTAATGAGCACCAAATAAATAACACCAGTGGAAATTAACATATAAAATGAATGAGCATGAAAAAAAGTAAGGTCACAAATTATAAATTACATAAAAAAAAGATGTATTAACTTGGAAATAACTGACAATAGTTGGCTGAAAAGATGAAAGGAACAATAATTTGTAATTTCTGTGATTTCTCATGTGACCAAAGAGGGGCGCTTTCACTCCTCTAGTGTTCTATTATATGAATCATACTTATGTAAGCTGTCATTTTATCCCACACCACACCTTTTAGTTTACCCTGCACATGATCCTACGATTTTATAAATTCATCAGCATTGACCTTAGACAGCAGAAAGCAGCGCTTTAGAAGATTTGATCTGAGCTCTTTGCAAAAGAAAAGATAAGCAGGTAGGATGTAATACTGTCTGTTTTATTTTTAATGATGCCTAATAATATAAAGATAACAAATATATAATAACAAATATTACATAGACTAAATAAAAAGAAGAAAATCCATCAACCAGCTGATATATTTACAGAATTAATCGATTCAAAAATGAAAGTAATTTCCCCCCCCGGTTTTATTTAGACTCTTTTTGTTTGTTCCTTTATGCATATTATCAAAGATGTTAGGATTGATCGGGGCATTGTTGAGGACGTAACAGCAGGCAACAGATATTTAATTGATTGATCAAAATTATTGGGATTATATGGACAATGTAGTGGCTGATTTTGTTAAGAACCTGTCATATCATCACTAAACTAAACTCTACAGCCTTGACAATCATAACAAGTGATGTCTGACTAACTATAGTTCTCTCCTTAAATAAGAGATTTAAAAACAGATTATTGAGTTACTCCAAATTTTAGAGTCTATATAGAGTGATCGTCAATATAAAAAGAGCAAACAGGAGAAGCGCTGAACACAAAACACATACACATATATTTAATTTTTTGTTCAAATTTATGGCTTGGAACAATTTAGTAGTTGCTGGATATTGATGTAATCTCAACTAAATTCTACACCCCTTGCCTATTATTCACTTTGTTCTCTTTAATTTAAAATGATTCATAATTTGTACCTCTTTATAATATTTTTAAATATTCTTTTTTTAATTCTCTTTCATGCATCTAGACACTTTAGTGCAAGGGAAAATGTCCAAACAACAAGAAAATAATCAAACGGGTGAGTATATTTGCATGTATATATATATATATATATATATATATATATATATATATATATATATATATATATATATATATATATATATATTATATTTGTCAAATATGGACTTACCTAACCTTTGAGTTAAAGATTTGAAGTAAAAATTTATCTCAACAGTTGGGTTATTTCATATTTGACCCAAAGTTGGACTGTAATATTTCTGGTAAACTTCCAGTTCTTAATTTTATGTATTTATTTATTTATCTTACTTTTATTTTCTCATTTTGTCTCAGAGTTAAGAGCAGTTTTGATCGGAAGGCAATACTCTGGGAAAACATCGGTGATCAACACTATATTGGAAAGCAGTGAAACAGAAGCTGAAGGAGATGAGGATGTGAAGAGAGAGGGGTTTATTGATGGCAGGAGAATCAGTCTTGTTGAAACGCCTGGCTGGTGGAAAACCTTCAGTCTGAATGATTTATCCAATATCTCCAAACAGCAGCTGGTCCGCAGGGTTTCCATGATTTCACCCGGACCTCACGCAGTTCTGATCGTGATTCGGGCTGATTCTGCATTTACTGATGCTGACAGGAGGTTTCTGGAGGACTATGTGGAGCTGCTGGGACCCAATGTCTGGACTTACACCCTCGTCATCTTCACAAGAGGAGATTTAATTAAACCCAAACACATAGAGCAGCATATTCAGGAGGAGGGCTCAGCACTCAGGAGGCTTATTGAAAAATGTGAACATAAATATCATGTTTTTAATAACTCAAACCATCACGATCGAACCCAAGTAAAAGAGCTGTTCAAGAAAATTGAAGGAATTGTCAACAAGAATAAAGGCAAGCACTTTAACATTGACCAGGAAAAATTAAAGAAAGTCAATGAGCAGTGGGAGGAAATTCAGACCAGAGCAAATTCTAGAAAATCCAGAGTACAGAAGGAGCGGTCCAAAGTTCAAGAAAAAGGTAAGATGAAGGTTCGGTAATGGGAGGGGATTGCAGTTTGACAATAAACAAGTTATCTTTCACATCTGATTTCACTAATACTGTCAGACACACAGGGGTTTACATATTAACACGGCTGGAACAGTTGAGAGATAAAAGGATAAGTTTATTAGATGTGTGCAAAAGTACAAAAGTTCAAGAAAAAGGTAAGATGAAGGTGCGGGTATGGTAGGGGTGTGCGATATGATGGTAAATAAGTTATATTTCACATCTGGTTGCTTTAATACTGTCAGAAACACACAGGGTTTACATTTAAATTTACGGTTGGAACTGTTGAGAGATAAAATGATATGTGCCTGCAAAGTACATCAGATGTGTACAGCTCTTAAAGTGACAGCAGTCTAATTGACTGGCCACCTCTGTACTGCGCAACTTTTTTGTTGTTGTTGTCTGTTAACTCGTGATGGAAATCTTTGACCAATGAACTGTCTTTTGCAAATGTTAATGTATGCATATTTAAAAAAATATATATATTTGTAAATAGTTCAAATTGATTACACCTTGCTATTTTACTGTTCTTCTTTCTTTCATATTTATTCTTTTAAATACATTAAAACACCCAGATAGCATAAATACGTCTGCAAGATGTCTTTTAAAGATTTCTTCATCTTGAAAGCATCTGCTGTGTGCAAACATCTGATAGACGTCTCCAAGATGTCCATTTTACATCATAAATGTCTTAAAGACATCTTCAAAATGTCTATTTGACATCTGATAGGAAATGTCTTGGTTACGTATGGTAACCCTCTTACCCTGAAGGAGAGAATGGAGATTTCACGTCAATGACCAAAGAATTGTGATATCGCCTGGAGAGAACAATCCACTTCGAGTGAATTCAGGTTTTCGCTGAGGGGCCGAGCCGTCCACCCAGCTGTTCAGCGGCGGTACAGCAAACGTGGCAACTGGAAATGACGTCTCTGTTCCCTCCTTCAGGGAACGAGGGTTACCATATCTAACTGAGATGTTCCCTTTCAGTCGGTCAGTCTCAAAGTCTCGTCAGTTACAGATGAATTGGGATCCCTACCAAATCGCCATGGGTGCTACCCCTTCCAGTGCCCTGTGCGAGCCACCTGCATCCCTATTTGGTGTGGACTGGGGCTCGAAACATGTATTTCCACTCACCACTGTCAAAGCACTACCTCACTGAGTGAGAATGGATAACACTGAGAAAACGTATTCCACTCAAAACAAGGATGCTGTGGAAGCCCTATCCTTCCAGAAGGAGTTTTCGGAAGCAAATACACAGAGCATCCATTTAGGTGTTTATGGAGAAATCTGAGGTGATCAAAACACTCTTGGGAAGGCAGAAGTCTACCAGAGAAACACGGCCTCTAAGGCTATACCATGGACTATACACATACGAATACTGCTTGGGCTTCAATATGGAACCCAGCCTTCCACGATTCTCACGGATTAATCATGAAGTCCCGGTGCATGATGTTCTGCCGCATCCAGCTGCCTAGGATGATGAAGAACATCAAAAGGGGCAACAGTACGGACACTTTGGAGCAGTTTTAGCAACTAACCGGGGCCTCTCATTTACACTACACTAGGTAAGAACACAGGAGGATACCAGCTCTACATGAAGGCTATAGAATCTAGTGAAACCCACAGCTCTACAAATATCTGTCAGCGAGGCGCCACAAGCCAACACCCAGGAGGATGCAACACTTCTAGTTGAGTGATATGGCATCCACAATCCAGTGGGACATCCTTTGCTTGGAGACAGTATTTCCCTTCTCTTCTGATTACCTTGGAGTTAGTCGGTCCAGACTCTAGTCATGAATCATCAGAATCAGAATCAGAATCAGAAAGAGCTTTATTGCCAAGTATGCTTACGCATACAAGGAATTTGTTTTAGTGACATAACCTTCCAGTAAACAGAGACAACAACACACAGAAAAAAAAATAAAATAATAAATAAAAAAAGAGATTTACAAATTGGCAAATAAATAAGTGTATAAACAATTGTGCTATGAATGATAATGGGATAGGATTGAGTGAGATGCAGGAATGTTCTAGGATGGAGGGTTAACAAATAAATATAAGGATATTGCACATTTATAAGCCGGGAACATTAAGTAGGGAACATTTAACTGTTCATGAGGTAGATTGCCTGGGGGAAGAAACTGTTCTTGTGCCTTGCTGTTCTGGTGTTTGCTGCTCTGAGGCGCCGGCCAGATGGCAAAAGTTCAAAGATGGGGTGACTTGGATGTGAGGGATCCAGAGTGATTTTCTGAGCCCTTTTCCTCACTCTGGATGTATACAGTTCTTGAAGGGTGGGCAGGGGAGCACCAATAATCCTTTCAGCAGTCCGAACAGTTCTCTTTAGTCTTCTGATGTCTGATTTTGTTGCTGAACCAAACCAGACAGTTATTGAAGTACAGAGGGCAGACTCAATGACGGCTGAGTAGAACTGTTTCAGCAGCTCCTGTGGCAAGTTAAACTTCCTCAGCTGGCGAAGGAAATACAACCTTTGCTGGGCCTTTTTAACAATGGAGTCAATGTGATTGTCCCACTTCAGGTCCTGAGAGATGGTGGTTCCCAGGAATCTGAATGACTCCACTGCAGTCACAGTGCTGTTCATGATGGTGAGTGGGGAAAGTGCAGGTGGGTTTCTCCTAAAGTCCACGATCATCTCCACTGTTTTGAGCGTGTTCAACTCCAGTTTGTTAAGACTGCACCAGACAGCCAGCTGCTCAACCTCTTGTCTGTAAGCAGACTCATCACCGTCCTGGATGAGGCCGATGACTGTAGTGTCATCTGCAAACTTTAGGAGCTTGACAGAGGGGTCTTTAGAGGTGCAGTCGTTGGTGTACAGGGAGAAAAGCAGAGGGGAGAGAACACATCCCTGATGGGCACCAGTGTTGGTGGAGCAGCTGTTTGATGTTTTTTTCCCCAGTCTCACTAACTGTTGCCTATCTGTCAGAAAGCTGGTGATCCACTGACAGATAGAGCTAGGAACAGAGAGCTGGGTCAGTTTGGTCTGAAGGGCTGTTGGGATGATGGTGTTGAATGCCGAACTAAAGTCCACAAATAGGATCCTCACATAAGTCCCTGTTTTGTCCAGATGTTGCAGGATGAAGTGCAATCCCATGTTGATTGCATCATCCATGGACCTGTTTGCTTGGTAAGCAAACTGCAGGGGGTCCAGTAAGGGTCCAGTGATGTCCTTCAGATAAGCCAGAACCAGTTTTTCAAATTACTTCATGACAAGAGACGTTAGAGCCACAGGTCTGTAGTCGTTAAGTTCTGCTATCTAGGGTTTCTTTGGGATGGGGATGATGGTGGAGCGTTTGAAGCAGGAAGGCACTTCACACAACTCCAGGGATCTGTTGAAGATCTGTGAAAAGATGGGGACCAGCTGGTCAGCACAGATTTTCAGACAGGCTGGTGTAACACCATCTGGGCCTGGTGCTTTTCTTCTTTTGTTCTTCTTGAAGACCTGGCACACATCATCTTCACAGATGTGAGGAGGGTGGGATTGCAGGATGTGTTAATGGTTGTGTAGGGAGATGGTCAGAATGGGTGTTGGGGGTTTCAAATCTGCAATAAAACTCGTTCAGGTCGTTAGCAAGTCGTTGATTAGCCTCAGTGCAAGGGGATGGTGTCTTGTAGTTTGTGATGGCTCTTAGACCTCTCCACACTGAAGTTGAGTCGTTGGAGGTAAACTGGTCTTCCAACTTTTTAGCGTAGGTCTTTTTCGCCGCTCTGATCTCTTTGTTCAGTGTGTTCCTGACCTGATTGTACAAGACCCTGTTCCCATTTCTGTAGGCATCCTCTTTGGCCTGACAAAGATGTCTGAGTTTTACTGTAAACCATGGCTTATCATTGTTGAATGTTAAATAAGTCCTGGTAGGAATGCATATATCCTCACAGAAACTAATATAGGATGTTATGGTCTCTGTGAGTTCGTCCAGATCGGTGGTAGCTTCAAAAACACTCCAATCAGTGAGGTCAAAACAAGATTGTAAATCCGGCTCTGTTTCGCTGGTCCATCTCTTCACAGTCCTTACTACAGGTTTAGCACATTTAAGTTTTTGCTTGTAGGACGGTATAAGATGAACCAGACAGTGATCAGAACGTCCCAAAGCTGCTCGTGGAACAGAGTGATATGCGTCCTTTATTGTGGTGTAACAGTGATCCAATATATTACTGTCTCTGGTGGGACACGTAACATGCTGTCTGTATTTTGGCAGTTCACGGGAGAGATTGGCTTTGTTAAAGTCCCCAAGAATGATTAAAGCAGAGTCCGAGTGTTGTTGTTCTGTGTCTGTGATCTGATCAGCAAGTTTCTGTAAAGCTGAGCTCACATGCGCTTGCGGAGGGATGTAAACACTGACCAGAATGAACGAATGAAACTCCCGCGGCGAATAGAACGGCTTGCAGTTGACAAACTGCATTTCTAGATCAGGACAGCACATCTTCTTTAACACAGTTACATCTGTACACCACCGTTCATTGATGTAAAAGCATGTCCCGCCGCCGCGCGATTTCCCAGTTGATTCTGATTCGCGATCCGCTGTGAACAGCTGAAAGCCCGGCAGATGGAGCGCACTGTCCGGTATGGCGTCTCAGCCAGGTTTCCGTGAAACACAGAACAGCAGAGTGAGAGAAATCCTTATTTGTCCGAGAGAGCAGAAGGAGTTCGTCTGTTTTGTTGGGTAGAGAGCGAAGATTTGCGAGATGGATGCTAGGCAACGGCGTTCGAAATCCGCGCTTCCTGAGTCTGACGAGCGCTCCCGCTCGCTTCCCCCATCTGCGCGTCCTGAAGCGCTTGACCAGCGCCGCCGCTCTTCCGATAACAACGTTCAGTAAAACGTCTGAATAATTTAAATCCGGAAAAACATCTTGTGGTGTGTTCTGCCGAATGTTCAGCAGTTCATCCCTGGTGAAACTGATCGTGTTTGTTAAACAAAAAACAGGAAAAGCGAACAAAAACAGCACAAACACTGGAGAGCCAAGCACTGAAGCAGCCATGTGCGGCGCCATCGAGTACACATTGACCAAAAATGTGTGCAGGTTCCCTACCCTCTTGATGGAGGCCAGTGCAAGTAGGAGCAGAGTTTTCAATGAAAGAAACTTTAGCTCGAATGGGCTCTGCTGTAGTATCCCAATTCCTTGACATATCCAAATCCTCAAAACAACTTTATGATGTGACAGAAACTATGGACTCTCTCTTTTCTATCATTTTAAATACAGTTGTTCCTTTACACTTAAGGAAGGTTAAGTTGGACACTGAGGTAAAATGAGCATGAAGCGCAGCTGGAGGAAAACAAAACTAAAGGTATTTTGTATTGCTTGGTGGGAAAGAAACCTACAGAAAAGCATTAAAAACTGCTAGATCTGATACATTTTTGTCTCTTTTAGAAAAAAAAATATAACTCCAGGTATTTATTCAATACAGTGGCTAAACAAAAAACATCACAGCAATAATGACTTTATGAACTACTTTACTTCTAAGATCGATACTATTAGAGATAAAATTGTCACCATGCAGCCATCAGCTACAGTATCTCATCAGACAGTGCACTATATATCCCCCGAGGAACAGTTCCACTCATTATCTACTATAGGAAGAGGAATAATTGTATAAACACTATTCCATATAAGCTTCTAAAAGAGGTGCTTCCAGAAGTCATAGGTCCTCTTCTGACTATTACTAATTCCTCATTGTCTTTAGGATATGTCCCCAAAACCTTCAAACTGTCTGTTATTAAGCCTCTCATCAAAAAAAAAAAAAAAAGAATAAAACACAAAATGACCTCAAAGAACTAGTTAATTATAGACCGATCTTGAATCTCCCTTTTCTCTTCAAGATACTAGAAAAGGTAGTATCATCACAATTATATTTCTTCTTAGAGAAAAATGGTATATGTGAGGATTTCCAGTCAAGATTTAGAACATGTAATGGTACTGAGACTGCTCTCCTTAGAGTTACAAATTACCTGCTCTTATCATCTGATCGTGGTTGTGCTATTGGATATTAGTGCTGCATTCGACACTATTGACCACAAAAGTTTATTTTGCATAGAATTAAAATTGCCTCGTAAGGGACGTCTGAAATGGTTCAAGGCAAGGCACACTGCTAACAACTCCAGGCCATTGATGTGCCTGTGCAGCTGAGGGCCCATCCAAACTCCTGAGTCTGCACCAGCCGGTAATGGAGGCATCTGTGTAAACCACAGTATGCCTGGAGACCTGCTCTAGGGGCACCCCTGCCCGGAGGAACACAAAATCTGACCACAGGGTGAGGTTTGGCTGTAACTTTCACCCAGTGAGTGCTGCCCTTCCTGGCCCACCTCGGGTATCGGCCATAAAGCCAGTGCTGTAGCGGTCTCATATGTAACAGGCAGACTGGTGTAAGTGCCACTGCTGCCACCATATGCCCAAGGAGCATCTGAAAAAGTTTCAGTGGGACCACTGTCCTGCCCTTGAACATATGCAAGCAGGCTAGCACTGACCACACATGTTCCTCAGTGAAGCGTGCTGTCTGTTTGAATGAATTCAACCTCATACCGAAAAAAGAGATCCACTTGGGGGGATACCGGGTGAACTGAATTGCATAGCTGATGCTGATGGTCTGCAGAAGCCTCTGAGATGGGCTGGGTAGCACTGACCAGGCACTTAGAAACTGTACAAGCGGGACTACTAGAACCACAGCCATACCCGCAGAGGGCACCGAGGTGGAACACAGGGACCCAAGTTGGGTGTTTTGTGAGCAGGCCAGAGTGTGGCCGTGAGGCCAATGGCAGGAAAAAAGGAAACAAAAGATTATCCACCCGGCCCTCCTCAGGGGGAGGGAGTGGTGTGTTTTGCCATCCCCCAAAGAGCAGATCCCTCCATCTCTGGGTCTCCTGTCTCAAGGCCTCTTGCTCTTCCGTTTGCCGCCAAGTTTCGCAGGGGTCTGGACAAGTGGGACGGTCCGCCGGGTTCCCGTCTCCATGCCACTGCTTTACTGGAGGCTGTTACGGCGCAGGAGTGGGGGCAGATTGCGGGGGCCTAGGGAGGATGTGTTAGATTGCCTCAGTCTGTTTCTGGGCAGCCGAGAACCGCTGGGCAAAGGTCTCGACCGCATCGCTGAAGAGTTGCCGGTCTAGGGCACAGGGGCATTTAGGAACCGAACCTTGTCTGTGTCCCTCATGTCTGCCAGACACAGCCAGAGATGTCACTCAGAGTGTGCACTGCACTGCAGACAAGGGTGGTGAGGGAGGAGGAGCCCACCAGCCAGTTTCTGGCTGTCCACGACTTGGTAAGCTCATCATGCACTTCCAGGAAGAAAGGCACTGGGGCGGGATGCTGAGAACCAGCGCGAGCCACCCCGAGAAACCAGTCTTCCAGCCTCGAGGGCTCGGGATGTGGTGGAGATTTCCACTTGAGCTCTACCCTCTCGGGAGCCTGGGAAAGCATAGCTGCCATCTCCAGATCTGATTCAGGCTTTACCACCATCTTGGAGGGTGCAGCATGGCCGAATCTTCATCCGACAGCTCTCCCTCCTATGCTGAGATCGAAATCTGGTTGGGAGGAGATCTACTGGATACCACTGGTACGCTCTTTGAATATGGCCCACCACATTCCATGGGTTGATCCACTGGATCGAAGGAGCAAGAGGAGTGATGGTCCCCAGAGGGTTGGTTCCCTGCATGGTGTGCCACCACTGTAATCCTCAAACCACCCACACTACTTCTGGACGGGGTTCTCATCTGACTGCCAGAATGAGCCCCAGATCGTGGCAGAGGCAAAAGGACTAAGCCCCCCTGAAGGTAGAGAAGCCAGGTTCGCATCATTGGGTTAAAATATCCCACAGTTGGGAAGATGCTATGGTAACCCATAGTTGGGTTACTTGTTGGGTTTTTTAACCCAACATTTTTAGTGAGATAAAACTAAAATCATTGCCTTCTAGCCTTAACCGCGCACATGCGTCATATCCCGAGCTTTGCGTGTGTGTGTGCTGTGCCAAGGCATCAGTCATTAAAATTTTTGACCACAGACATAATGTAAGCAAACAGCAGCATTATCATGTAAATAAAATGTAAATAAAGTATACAAAAATAATTTGACCCTACAGTGTCAAACTTGGTCCTAGAAGACCAGTGTCCTTTAGAGTTTAGCTCCCTAATTATACACACTTGAACCAGCAAATCAAACTCTTACTAGACACACTAGAAACTTCCAGATAGGTGTGTTACGGTCAGTTGAAGCTAAACGTTTCAGGGCATTGGACCTCCAGGATCTAGTTTGGAGACCCCTGTCCTACAGAGTTGTTACTTTGCACATGCTTCTTGATCATTAAAAATAACATTGTAAAATTATTTTCTTAGAATAGGAGATATGCTGTCTCTCACATCAATAATTGCATGCCAATGTGCATTGGCTCTATCGAAGCGATATCCAAATTTGTCGGTCACCGATGTGACATTGAAAGTGACTGACTGAAAGGGAACATCTGTATTGCAGATGAACAAACACTGTAAAAAATAACTCATGCAAACGTGCGTTTTCAGGGTTCTTTAATTATTAACTATTTTAAATAAATAAATAAATAAATTCTCTACTCTAAAAATTGGCCCAATGTTCAAGAACTGGCTTTGAATACTAGGGGTAAACAGACCCATAGGAGCAGATCTTTTAGTTTCTCATCTCAACTGTCCTTTTATTTCAGCGTATGTGCGTCGTCTTGAGGAGATCAGAGTTGTTTTGCTGGGATGGGTTCTTGGTGGAAAGAGTTCAGCTGGAAACACCATCTTGAACCGGGATGAATTTGCCACAGGAGGAAGAACCGGAGAGGGTAAGAGAGGATTTGGAGATGTAGATGGAAGGAAGATGACGGTTTTGGACACTCCAGGCTGGTGGAAGTACTTTGCATCGGAACTCAACCCAGATTTCATTAGATCTGCGATCTTAGGAAGTGTTTTAGAGTGTAAGAAGTTCCCTCATTCCATGCTGCTCGTGATCCCAGCAGATACGTCATTTCAGGAAGAACAAAAGAGGATCACTGAGCAAAATATGTCTATCCTGGGAGATGACGTCTGGAAACACACTATAGTTCTGTTCACCTGGGGTGACAGATTTAAAGACATCTCAGTCGAGCAGCACATTGAGAGTGAAGGTGAAGCTCTTCAGTGGCTGATTGAGAAATGCAGAAACAGATACCACGTCTTTGACAACACAGACAAGAACAATCAAGATCAAGTCACAGAGCTGCTGCAGAAGATTGATGAGATGGCAGCAGAAAACAGTCTGTTTTGCTTCAACACGAGGAAAAACTGTGATAAGAAAACTGACAAACAGGAGGATCTGAACATGGAGATCAGACTGAAGGATGTCTGTCTCTTTCTAGATGAAGGGTTTAAGAGAAAAACTGAAGAGATAAGAAGGAAGATAGAAAAGTTATGCACGGATATCATGGAAGAATGTCTAAACTGGGATGAGTGTGACAGTATGAATAATCCTCTTAACCGTAAGTTTTCACTCACTTTCATGTTCTCTCATTTGTATAGATTAAAATGCTCAACACTATGTTTCATTTGTAGTTCAGAATAAACCTCCTCATTCCCTAAAAGAAGTCATTATTCCACCTCAGGACAACAGTAAGTGAGATTTTTAAATTATGTTTTAAAATAATTATACTAAAAAAAGTAATTCTTGTCAGTTCTCAAAAACAAAACAAAACAAATCAAAACAAAAAAACATTAAAACCAAAAGTGGATATTCAGGATTTCCATCAGTTTGTGGTGAGAATTATTCTGTGGTGTGAGCAGTGATGACATGTCTTTCAGTTCCTGAGCCGATTACAGCACTTCTGCAGAGAGAGTTCAACAGATGGGAAAGTATAATCATAGATGGTGTTCAGGAAAGTTTGCAAGACATCAAATCATCATTTGGTAAGTCATTCTAATGGAGCAGATGAAACTGAGTGTTTTTGTTCCACAGAGAAATCATTGAAGCATTGTCAAAATTTAACAAAATAGTTTGCACATCTAAAATGCATCTTTGTTCTGAACTCACATTAACATTTTAATGTCATATTTTCAGAGCTCTCTCAGGCTGAGAAGAGGCAGAAGTCAATGCAAGCTGTTGATAGATGGTTACAAAATTACAACCATTATGTTATACATACTGTTGATAAAATACAAGCTCCAGAATCAAGGATCAGGACAAAGAGACTGAAGACATGATGACACTGTACAGTACAGAGTTTGTGTCGTCAAATGTTGTATAAATGCAATATCACACTCATAGCCTTGAGATATTGCTCTATATAAACATGACTGATTAACTGCAGCCTTGTGTTTATGGCTATACTGATATAGAGTGATATCCACAACTATGAGTGTGATATTGTTCATATATTCACATTTTAATAAAATGTGTACACAGTGGTTTTAAATCTGATGCACCTCCTATTGAATTCTATGTATATTCTATTTTGTTGATATGCATGTTTATACCTTTAGTAAACTACAGCCTTATAGTGATCAAAAGAGCAGCTATTCAGATTTTGTATTCTATTCGTTTCTGTATTTTCATTTAATTCTACTGTTAGTGATGTTCCTCTGAATGAGTATTCTTGTTTATGAATTATATTTTCTCTTGAATTCCAAAAATAAAGACTCAGCTGTTATGAATCTGATTCTGCTCATTTATTTCTACTTAACCGCAAGTATTGTATAAATATAAATTCTGGTCTGTATATGAAAAAACACAAGGATGCTGGATTTATATTGTTATGTGGAACTGCTAACAGGAGGAACAAAGAGAGAAATTGCTTTAATGTGTGGCTGCTTTTACGGTTAAGAAAATTTGAATTATATTCCAATACATAATTTGCATCGGATTCAAATTTTTCACACAAATTCAGTACGTTGAAAGAAGACATCACAGTGATTTACAGTACAGTCATCCTGGTGCAATATGAGGTTCAGTGATTTGGTCAAGAACATAAAAGTGAAAGAGAAACTCAAACATTCTCAAAGATTCTCACTCCAGGTTTGCAACATTATTGTATCCACAAACTCAGGCCAGCATTTTTAAATGGACCATAGAGAGCAACCTGGTCCTTCAAGCTGATCAAATGTAGAGGCGACTCAGTCAGTATACAAGAAAGAAACTGAAAAGGAAGCACTAAACCTGTTCATAGTTTTATAAGATTGTTGTTGTAGTTGTTGTAATGTCTTTATTTGTCCCTTTACTGGCCATAATGATCAACCATAAACAACCTCGAGCATTTACAGTACACTACACAGTTCTTCATACACTATTTAAAAAACAACGGTACACCTTTATATTTCAGATAAGTATTTACACTCAGGACTGCATTTGAAACAAAAGACCTAGAAGCTTTCACAGTCCTCCACTTGGGCGCTCTGTATCACCTGCCTGAGGGGAGCAGTTCCAAATCTAAATACAAAGTGTGGGATGAATCACCCAAGATAGACAAAGACAATCTCAAATTGGAGAGTGCCCGCTGTTCGGTCAGGTTAAACAGACGTGGCCACGAAAAAGAGAAGATGCACTTTTATTAGTGAATGGACCGCAACATACTCAAAACATACACAAAAAAGAGAGCTTTTTGCATATAATGCAAAAGCAGTTTTTCTGTGTGACATGGTGGAGAATACGAGGTGAAGCGACATGGTGCATGTGAGTACCACATACAAAAAGCACATCATCAAGAAACATGCAAATCAGTGCAATTGTTTTTCAATAAACCAAATGACCCACAGACTGACAAAGTTTGGGCAGCAGAAGTGACGAGCGTTTATCATGCCGTACATCACACACATTCATATCGCTCGACTGCAGTAACAAGTTATACCTAGTCATTTTTCCAGATTCTGAAATAGCTAAGAAAAAAGCTGTAGAAATCTTGGGTGATATTTTGGGTAAGGTAGTGTCTTAATCTTTTAGTCGGTGGGTTTAAAAATAAATGTATGCAATATATTACAGAAAGCTTGAAATGTCTACTTTTAAATGAAAATATTCAAACCAAAATAAATAGGCTACTATATGATTATGTAATCCGTATGAAATGTGCATTTCTCTCTGGCATTCATGGCGAGACCTTCATCTTAGCAGCTGATGAAAACATCGGTCGGGTGCGGGTTGTTTATACATTGACCCGTGCATCAGTGGTTTGTACCCCTAGGCCATTAGACTGATAAATAGTCAAAACCCATTACCACTTCCACCTGTATCATCAGGATAAACTCAGCCTGTTTAATGGCACTCTGCACCCTGCTGGACCATCATAAACTCATAACACATCTAACTGACAATTTAAACACTAGACTTTACAGTGACACTTTATCACCACATGACACTTTATCACCACATGACACTTTACAATTTGTCATTTTATTGCTTCTTGCACTGCACATTTATTCTGTGAAGAATTTTTTTTATTGACTTTTCTTTCTTTTATTAACATATGGGTTCTCTTTTCCTTTCTTTCATCTCTTTATTTTTTAAGCTCTTATTATTTATATTTTTACTTCGTTTATTGTATTTTCTATATTTTTTATAGACTTTGTTTTGCTTTTGTAAGTCATATAGGTTCCCATTACACCCTGCCATTCTCGAGAGGAGTGAGCAAAGGAAGAATTTCATTGTACTGTTGTACATATGACAATAAAGATCTTGAATCTTGAACGAACCTTCTCAACTTCTTTGCCCACAATAATTACTTTAGATGGAGTTTCAACAGAATTGTATCATTTTATCATCATATCTTTAGTTTTGGAGACATTAATTTGTCAATGTGAACTCTCACACCAATCCAAAAAATAGTTCTCATAAAACTCACTCACGCTTCACCAATGTCCGGTCTCGTTTGCACATAGGACTCTCCTACCTGCTTACTTCAAGGACTCCTAGCATTGTACTTACCTGTCTCTAGGTAACATCTCCAAGTTCCCTCCTGTCTCTACCGTGAATGTGTGTTTCCCTTGTCTTCATCACCATCTCCACCATCGCCTTTCGGATCACCATTCAGTTCAACTCCAAGGACAGTATGCCTTCCCAGTATCCCAGTAGCCATTCATCTTAAATCTGCTTGTGTAAATAAAACCATTACCTGCCATCTCTTGTCTCCGACCCTTCTGTCCTGTAACAGAAGACCGGACCAAGACCGTCTTACACAAGCATGAGCCAACCAGACCCCTTCCAGGACCTCGTCGATGCCTTACGGTGAACTCTCACCGCCACTCCATCACCTCCACTACCTACGGACACTTCCGGTAACAACTTCACCACTTCTTCACCGGCAGTACATACCAGTCCCATGGCCAAACCAGCGACCTTCTCTGGCTCGGCGGAGGAATGCAGGGGATTGCTTTTCCAATGTTCGCTGGTCCTGGAGATGCAGCCGCACTTATACCCCACCGAAAGATCCAAAGTGGTGTTTCTCATCTCCCAACTGCAAGGTAAAGCTCTTCAATAGGCGGATTTTATGTGGACTCAAAATAACCCTGTCATTCAGTCTTACCCCAGTTTTGTAGACCACTTCAGAGAAGTCTTTGGAAAACCTGTGTGGGATTCGTTGATTGGTGGGAAACTATATAATTTAAAACAAGGCAAGATGTCTGTTAATGATTATGCTCTGAAGTTCAGGACTCTTGCTGCCGTAAGTGGGTGGAACGAACAAGCCCTCATCACCACCTACCTTCAGGGTTTGGATCCACAAGTGCGGTTGCATCTCGCTGCATACGAGGATACCATCGGGCTTGAACCAGGGCCAGCCTCCACACAACTTCGCCCTCTGCCGACCAGAGTCCGTCAGCACTCCAGAACCAGCCACCGAACCCATGCAACTGGACATGGCTCGACTGTCAATGACTGAACGGCAGAGGCGGCTGACCCAGAACCTGTGTTTGTACTGTGGATCTCCGGGGCATATTCTCTCCACATACCCCATTCGTCCTCCTCATCCCATGGTGAGTGCCATTATCCCTTCCGCAAATCAAATGAAGCCACTCACCACCATTGTAACACTTACTGCTGCTGAAGTTTCCATTCCAGTTAAGGCATTCCTCAATTCTGGGTCAGCAGACAATTTCATCTCCGGTGCCTTCTGCCGTCAGCTTAACCTTACAACAATGGCGATGCCGTCTGCCTATCAAATCCACTCCATAACTGGACGAACGCTAAGCAGAAGACAGGTCCGCCGTCCGGTCGGCCCACTTACATTGCAAATCGGTATACTCCACAAAGAGAAGATTCATCTGCTGGTTCTGGAGGAGTCCACCGCTGACGTGATCCTTGGGCATCCGTGGTTGGAGCAGCACAACCCAGTCATCTCCTGGAAATCTGGTGAAGTCCTGAAGTGGGGCGACAACTGTTTCCTGGAATGCCTATCCGGATTTCCTGTCCCATCCTCTTCACCTCTTTAACAGCTTTCTTTCTGCACCACTTCCATTGAGAGCCTGATGGAGAAACGGTCAGTGGATATTCCCTCATGTTGCGCCCCCTTCAGCGACATCTTCTGCCCTAAGAGAGCCTCTAAGCTGCCTCCACACTGGCCATGGGACTGCGCCATTGATATGCTTCCAGGTGAGCCAGTGCCAAAAGGAAGGATCTATCCACTTTCCATCCCGGAGGAGAAGGCCATGGAGGAATACATCGAGGAGGCTCTGGCCCAAGATTACATCCGTCCATCCACATCCCCTGCTGCTTCCAACTTCTTCTTTGTGGAGAAAAAGGACAGAGGCTTGCGGCCATGCATCGACTACCGATCCCTCAACAACATCACCATCAAATTCAGATATCCCCTTCTCTCGTCCCAGCAGCGTTGAAACATCTCCGTGGTATCACTGCTTTCACCAAGTTGGATCTCCGCAGCGCGTACAACCTCATCCGGATATGTGAGGGGGATGAGTGGAAGACAGCTTTCATCACACCTACAGGGCAGTATGAATACCTGGTGATGCCGTATGGCCCTAGTCAATGCCCCCTCCATATTCCAGGATTTCATCCATGAGGTGCTCCGGGAATTCCTCCACAAGTTTCTCCTGGTATACATTGATAACATCCTAATCTACTCCCGGAGCTTGACCGAACATCGTCGCCACGTTGCGGAGGTTCTGAAGCGCCTGAGGGAATACCAACTCTACCGGAAAATGGAAAAATGCTCCTTCCATCAGCCCTCAGTGCAGGTCCTTGGATACATCATTGACAACAGTGGCATCCGGATGGATGAGGGGAAGGTGGATGCCGTCAGAAACTGGCCAACTCCCTCAACCATCAAAGAACTCCAACGTTTCCTCGGTTTGTCCAACTTCTATCACTGTTTCATCCAAAATTACAGTTCTGTTGCCTGTCCTTTTACCAGCTTCCTCCGGAATAAGCCCAAGTCTCTGTCCTGGACCCCTGCAGCTACTGAAGCCTTCAACAACTTAAAATAAGTTTTTACTGCCGCTCCGCTCCTGGTTCATCTTGACCCCGACAAGCCCTTCACTGTGGAAGTCGATGCATCCACCACCGGAGTTGGAACGGTACTCTCCCAGCAGCAGGGGAATCCCAGCAGACTTCACCCATGTGCCTTCATCTCCCGCAAGCTCAACCCGGCGGAGGCCAACTATGACATCGGCAACTGTGAACTTCTGGCCATCAAGCTAGTGCTCGAGGATTGGAGACATTGGTTGGGGGGAGCAAGACATCCGTTTCTGGTACTTACCAACCATAAAAACTTGGAGTATTTTCAGATTGCCAAGAGACTCAATCCTCGACAAGCCCGGTGGGCGCTGTTCTTTACCCGTTTCAACTTCACGATCTCCTATCGTCCCGGACCCAGGAACGTCAAGGCAGATGCCCTGTCCCGTTGCTACGCACCCGAAGAAAGCCCCGAAGAACCCAACGTAATACTTCCCGAAAATCTCATTGTCAGTCCGATCTTCTGGTCCCCAGAAACCGTTCCCTCCTCCGAGACTCCCACCAATGCTCCACCGGGTTGCCCTCCAGACTTACAATACATCAACAGGACTCGGCGCACTCCACTCATCCACTCTGGTCACACCTCACTAGACATTGGCCACCCTTGGGGTCAATGAAACCCTCTCGCTGCTAAAAGAGCACTTCTGGTGGCCCAACATGGCATCTGACGTCAGGAGGAGACCTCCACCATTCCGAAGCCCCAACCTATCAACCAGGACAGAAGGTCTGGCTGTCAACTAGGGACATTCGCCTGCGTATACCGCGCTGTAAGCTGAGTCCCATGTTCATTGGTCCGTTCACCATCACGGAGCAGATTAACCCCATCACATATAAACTTCAACTCCCACCTGAGTACCCCACTTTCCACGTCTCCCTCCTGAAACATCACCATCCTTCTGTTCCTCTCTCCACAGAGCCTGGTGTAGCCGCAGCTGAGACCCCCCTTCCACTCATCCTGGACGACGGCACTGCTTACGAGGTTCACAGAATCCTGGATTCCCGGCGTCGTGGCGGGCAACTCGAATACCTTGTGGATAAGGAAGGGTATGGCCCTGAGGAGCGTTCATGGGTCCCACGCAACGACATACTCTTACCTACTGGAAATACTCTTACCAACCCTTACCTACTGGAAACCTTCCACACCACTCATCCCAACAGACCTGCCCCTCGAGGAAGAGGTAGACAACTCATGGTTTACACAAGAATTAAAAAAAATGTCCCATTCACTGCGATCAAAGCAGTCTTGAAAGTGTAAATGTTATCAACAGTCCATCTTTGATGATGTCCACTTCCTTCTGAACATCAGACTTCAGGTGAATGTAAACCAATGAGATAAAAGTTGCTGAACTTCTCTTGGCAAATAAAAAGGCCAGATAGATACAGTCAGTAGATCTATATCAGCAATACAAACTTTCTCGCGCACAATAACTGTTTTTTCCCATCGATTGTTCACATACAGTTAGTAACCTGAGACGTTTTGTGATCTCATATTAGAAAGGGTTTTAAAATAGGATTAGTGTTACAAAAGTGAATATATGATGGTTTATTTTGAGTTATTTTTGTTTATGAGTAGCCTATAAAACTTTGCTTAAATTATTACAAATTAATAATGAAATTTAGTTTTTCAGAAAAATAAAAGTATAGGTTTTGAATAATGTTAAGTGTTTTAGGTGAATTCACAGAAAACTTTTATTTTTTTCTTCATTAAGAAATGTTTAGTGTTATGAGCACCAAATAAATAACACCAGTCGAAATGAACGTATAAAATGAATGAACACACAAAAAAGTAAGGACACAAATTATACATTTGCATTTAATTGTGCATTGTATAAAAAATACGCTAATTATACAATCACAAGGTCACAAACAATCATTTTTAGTCATTTATTTTTTTATGGTCACTTTTAGTGATTGTGACTCCCTTCTTTTACTTTTCTGAACTATTCTTTTTTGTTTGTTTAAATAGTTACACATCCATGTGTAATTTACACAAAACTTACTCATCAGACAATGAGAGTTAAATGGGGGAGTGTAACAACGGCTCCCTTTAAAGTGACCAATGGGGTCCGACAGGGTGGAATTCTGTCTCCTTTTCTTTTTAATGTGTATTTGAATGATTTGTCTATGATTTTAAATGCTTGTGGTACAGGTTGTAGGGTTGGTGACTCACTAATTAATCACCTTATGTACGCTGATGACTTGGTCATTTTTAGCCCATATAGTGCTGGTATACAACAGCTTTTGAGACTATGCACACAGTATGGGGTAGATTTTGATATAAAGTATAATCCAAAAAAGAGTAAAATTATGACTATAAGAAGTAGAGATGATAAACATTCTCATTTTCCTGATTTTTATCTATCTGGTACTGTACTTGATGTATGCACAGATATTACATATCTTGGCCATATTATTGCAAATGACCTGTCTGGTGACAAGGATATTTATAGGCAGCGTCGTAAGCTGTATGTGCAAGCGAACATGTTGTGTCGTAAGTTTAGTATGTGCTCTGTCCCTGTGAAGATTTCACTCTTTAGAACATACTGTACACCGTTGTATACTTCCTATCTTTGGTGCCGTTATAAGCAAGATAGCATTAGAAAGCTTACAGTGGCTTATAATGACAGCATGAGGCTGCTGCTAAGAGTCCCAAGAGACTCCAGTGCAAGCCATATGTTTGTTAGTGCTGGGGTACCTACCTGTGCTGCAGTCTTGCGTAACTTAATGTTTAGATTTATGGGTAGGGTGTCTGAGTCAAAAAATGACCTAATTGCTGTGTTGGCTAACCCTAGACGAAGTTCTGTAAGATTTTCATCCAGACTGTGGAACCATTGGTGTGCATGTCTGTATGTTAGACACTGAACACTGTGGAGGGTCTATTTTTACTTCTTGTATATTTATTATTATTATTATTATTATTTTATTTATTCTCTATGTATGTGTTTTTGTATTGTACTATGGATCCCTCTGGGTCTGGAAATAAAGTTTATTATTACATTAAACCATTTTTTTATAAATATATAATTTTCTCTCAGAGCATCCAGTATAACTTACACAAGTTCTCTTAAAATCTCGAAGGGTTCACAGAGCAGCATGATGTAAGTATTTATTTATTTGACATTGAAATAACTGAAATGTTTTTCTGTTCTTATTTTCTTTTATTATCTTCTGAGAAATCCTAGTCTTGCCGAACCTGTTACATGATGATCCTGCTGTGCTGGACTTTATATGATAAATGAGGTAAGTCTGAGTTTGTGCACGGGTGTATACATATATATAGTGTACACACACACATTACATACACTGTGTGTGTTATTGTAATAGACATTGTGCATTTAATTACTCCACAACCATTAATCAATTCACTAATATGACAAAAAATAGTCTTGAGCTTTGCTGACATCTGATGGACAAAGTTAGGTACTGCACCTAAACAAATCCTGAAAGCTCATTTTGAAGATATCAGTTTAAGATATAATTTTAACGTGTTTTATAAAATATTTTCTAGTATAAAAATGTTGTCATAAACTGAAACTTCTATAACATTTGTGTTTCACTTTAACTGTTTTTTTTTTTTTTTTTTTTTCAGTTCAACAATGAACTGCCAAGGTTCTTCCTTAAATTGTGGCCAAACTTATTTATATTCTTCAAAACTTCAAATTTTTAATGAAAGCTCTTTTTGACACGGACAATTGTGTCCATTAAATACCTCAGAGTAATATTTTTAACTGGTGCTCAGGGTTAAAGTCATTTAGGGGACTGAAAGTCCTGCCCTGTCGGGGATATAACCCCCAATAACCAAAACTAGCAAGTTCAACCCTCCAGAAGTGTGATAAGATTACCAGAGCCATTCCTATCGTGAAGCTGATGGTCAAATATGTGACAGACACTTTAAAATGTGATGGAGAAAGTCGAACAGTATCTAAAAAGGCAAATAAACTGATGAAAAGAGGAGAAAACAGTCTTGAACAGCACATTTATTAAAATCTTTTTAAACTACTCATGACCACCTTTACTTTTTTTGAATGCTCTCCTAAATACAGCTATTCTACCTGAAAATAAAGCAGTGCTTGTTTTATTTGTATATTATGTGTAGCTAATATATATATATATATATATATATATATATATATATATATATATATACATATATATATATATATATATATATATATATATATATATATATATATATATATATATATATATATATTACTGTGGTAATGATTAAGAGACTAGTCTTATTATAACAAATGCTACAGTTAAGAATTTATTGTACATGCTTCAGATATTCCAAAAGATGACACAGATTAAATCATCAAGAGCCTGATTAATTTTAGAAGTAAGAAATAAACAATATCAATAAAACAATTTTTAAGTTAGATTGACTTCCGCGATGTTGAATTAGAACAATTCTGTCAAACTACAGCCTATAAGTGACTAAATAATATAAAATACACAGGAGATCTATCTATCTATCTATCTATCTATGTAAACAAGTAATTGTTAACTATGATATTATTTTATTGCATCAACTTTGCATAGATGCCAATTTCACATTATCAGGTAGAAAAATAGCAGGAATATTTATGAAAAGTTGAACAAAATGTTATTTACTGAACAATAATTATATACACATAAAAAAATATTATTTAAATAATCCTGTGAATACACTTAAAGATTGCAGAATCGAATCGTTATAATCGAATCGAATCAAATTTAATTGTGAATCCAATCGAATTGAATCGTTCTAAATTAGCAAAAATCTTTCTTGAATCGAATCGAAAACCTATGAATCGTAATCGAATCGCTGCCTTGCCAAAGATTCACAGCCCTAGCCCACGTGTTCCTCACTGGAGATGTGTGTTTACTGTATGAAGAGCACGTGTTCCTCAGCTCAGCTCACTGGAGAGGTGTGTTTGCTGTATGAAGAGCACGTGTTCCTCACTGGAGATGTGTGTTTACTGTATGAAGAGCACGTGTTCCTCAGCTCAGCTCACTGGAGATGTGTGTTTGCTGTATGAAGAGCACGTGTTCCTCAGCTCAGCTCACTGGAGAGGTGTGTTTGCTGTATGAAGAGCACGTGTTCCTCAGCTCAGCTCACTGGAGATGTGTGTTTACTGTATGAAGAGCACATGTTCCTCAGCTCAGCTCACTGGAGATGTGTGTTTGCTGTATGAAGAGCACGTGTTCCTCAGCTCAGCGCACTGGAGATGTGTGTTTGCTGTATGAAGAGCACGTGTTCCTCACTGGAGATGTGTGTTTGCTGTATGAAGAGCACGTGTTCCTCACTGGAGATGTGTGTTTGCTGTATGAAGAGCACGTGTTCCTCAGCTCAGCTCACTGGAGATGTGTGTTTACTGTATGAAGAGCACGTGTTCCTCAGCTCAGCTCACTGGAGAGGTGTGTTTGCTGTATGAAGAGCACATGTTCCTCAGCTCAGCTCACTGGAGATGTGTGTTTGCTGTATGAAGAGCACGTGTTCCTCAGCTCAGCGCACTGGAGATGTGTGTTTGCTGTATGAAGAGCACATGTTCCTCACTGGAGATGTGTGTTCACTGTATGAAGAGCACGTGTTCCTCAGCTCAGCTCACTGGAGATGTGTGTTTACTGTATGAAGAGCACGTGTTCCTCAGCTCAGCTCACTGGAGATGTGTGTTTACTGTATGAAGAGCACGTGTTCCTCACTGGAGATGTGTGTTTACTGTATGAAGAGCACGTGTTCCTCAGCTCAGCTCACTGGAGATGTGTGTTTGCTGTATGAAGAGCACATGTTCCTCACTGGAGATGTGTGTTTACTGTATGAAGAGCACGTGTTCCTCACTGGAGATGTGTGTTTGCTGTATGAAGAGCATGTGTTCCTCACTGGAGATGTGTGTTTGCTGTATGAAGAGCACGTGTTCCTCACTGGAGATGTGTGTTTGCTGTATGAAGAGCACGTGTTCCTCAGCTCAGCTCACAGGAGATGTGTGTTTACTGTATGAAGAGCACGTGTTCCTCAGCTCAGCTCACTGGAGATGTGTGTTTACTGTATGAAGAGCACGTGTTCCTCACTGGAGATGTGTGTTTACTGTATGAAGAGCATGTGTTCCTCAGCTCAGCTCACTGGAGATGTGTGTTTGCTGTATGAAGAGCACGTGTTCCTCAGCTCAGCTCACTGGAGATGTGTGTTTGCTGTATGAAGAGCACATGTTCCTCACTGGAGATGTGTGTTTACTGTTTGAAGAGCACGTGTTCCTCACTGGAGATGTGTGTTTGCTGTATGAAGAGCACGTGTTCCTCAGCTCAGCGCACTGGAGATGTGTGTTTGCTGTATGAAGAGCACATGTTCCTCACTGGAGATGTGTGTTTACTGTTTGAAGAGCACGTGTTCCTCACTGGAGATGTGTGTTTGCTGTATGAAGAGCACGTGTTCCTCAGCTCAGCTCACTGGAGATGTGTGTTTGCTGTATGAAGAGCACATGTTCCTCACTGGAGATGTGTGTTTACTGTATGAAGAGCACGTGTTCCTCACTGGAGATGTGTGTTTACTGTATGAAGAGCACGTGTTCCTCACTGGAGATGTGTGTTTGCTGTATGAAGAGCACATGTTCCTCAGCTCAGCTCACTGGAGATGTGTGTGTAGTGGGATTGCCCCTTTAATAATAGCTGGCGTAGCCCTTTAAAAGAGCAGACAGATTGCATCAGGTGCGTGGTTGATTACGTCAGGTAATCACGTAGCTATATAGGCTCAGGTGAGTTCGCTTTCTTTGTGCCATTGTACTGATGCGACCTGTTGCTGTAGGACTTGTATCTCCTTCACTCCTTGGTAAAGGTAGGTTTGGTTAAATTGGAGGGTATTGACGGGAGGGAATTATAAATTTAGAATACGGGTGTTTGTGGGGAAGTTTATTTAATTCACAGGTGTTTAATGTGTTTGTTTGGTGTTATTTTAGATTAGTTGGGTATATCCAGGCATCCGCTGTGAGTATGTGAGTGTTATACACGCAAAAGGTAATTTTATTTTTCCCTACCCTTCTGGTGTGATTATAAATAGGAGAGGAGTGGGGAGGAAGAAGAAAAGCAAACGAATTTATGTCTAATGTTTTTTTCAGAGTGCCAGTTGCTGCTTTGCTGCGGTTAAATCATCGTTCCCGTTTGAGAAGCGGGTTTGCAGTGCACGCTCGTGGTTGTATCGAGCGCCCGCAAGTTCATTGAACATTGTTAATGCCTGTACGATCCCCATGGTGAAGCCGCTCTAAACCCGTAACTTGATTTCGGGATTGCATGGTGTTCGCCACCTCGCTGGCGCAATTTTATGTATGGTTTAACTTTAGTTATTTAGTAATCTGGGGTTATTGTATTTGGGTTGCTTCCTGCATATTGACATCGCTCACTTACGGAGCAGATTAACGGTGACGCAATCCTTTTGATTTTTATTTTTTTGCTGATTGTAGTTGTTGTGTGTGTGTGTGTGAGTTTAACTGAAATTGTGTGTTTGTTTGTTTCTTTATTTTATTTTCGGTTTTGTTGTAATTATTAGCTATTGTCATTTAGGTTGTTTTTGAATTGATTTAGTATTTTGATTATTTTGTTATTCGAGTTGTATTATTTCTTTGATCTGCTTTACATTAGAACTGCTCAAGAATGTAGTGTAGTTATTGTGGGTGATTGTTTTTTTTATTTATTTAATTTGTCTTATTTTGGATTATTTGGTTTGTGTTGGGTGGATTTACATAATTGTGTTCTTTATTTGGTTTGAAGTGTTTGTTTATTATTTGAGCAGTAAATTGGTTATTGCAATCAGAGAAAATAAACTAACTTGATTAGTTTATTTTTTTTATTTTCCTCTTTTCTTGTATTTTTAGAATTTTTTTTGTGTTGGTCAGTGTATGGTGGGCGGCCCATGTAAGCCAACCACAACAAAGCCCATTTCGTTGACCTGTTTCCATTTAATTATTACTGTCGAGTTAATGTGGTTGTAGTAATTTAATTGATTAATAAATTTTGTTATCTGTGATTTTTGTCTCTGCTCGTCCTTTTCATTTGGTTGAAAGCCTGGAGTACGGGCCTTATTAGGATGAGTTGACTGTAATACAGTCACATGTGTTTGCTGTATGAAGAGCACATGTTCCTCACTGGAGATGTGTGTTTACTGTATGAAGAGCACGTGTTCCTCACTGGAGATGTGTGTTTGCTGTATGAAGAGCACGTGTTCCTCAGCTCAGCTCACTGGAGATGTGTGTTTACTGTATGAAGAGCACGTGTTCCTCACTGGAGATGTGTGTTTGCTGTATGAAGAGCACGTGTTCCTCAGCTCAGCTCACTGGAGATGTGTGTTTACTGTATGAAGAGCATGTGTTCCTCACTGGAGATGTGTGTTTGCTGTATGAAGAGCACCTGTTCCTCAGCTCAGCTCACTGGAGATGTGTGTTTACTGTATGAAGAGCATGTGTTCCTCAGCTCGGCTCACTGGAGATGTGTGTTTGCTGTTTGAAGAGCTTGTGTTCCTCACTGGAGATGTGTGTTTGCTGTATGAAGAGCACGTGTTCCTCACTGGAGATGTGTGTTTGCTGTATGAAGAGCACATGTTCCTCAGCTCAGCTCACTGGAGATGTGTGTTTACTGTATGAAGAGCACGTGTTCCTCAGCTCGGCTCACTGGAGATGTGTGTTTGCTGTTTGAAGAGCACGTGTTCCTCACTGGAGATGTGTGTTTGCTGTATGAAGAGCATGTGTTCCTGAGCTCGGCTCACTGGAGATGTCTGTTTGCTGTATGAAGAGCCCATGTTCCTCACTGGAGATGTGTGTTTGCTGTATGAAGAGCACGTGTTCCTCACTGGAGATGTGTGTTTGCTGTATGAAGAGCACGTGTTCCTCACTGGAGATGTGTGTTTGCTGTATGAAGAGCACGTGTTCCTCACTGGAGATGTGTGTTTGCTGTATGAAGAGCACGTGTTCCTCTCTGGAGATGTGTGTTTGCTGTATGAAGAGCACGTGTTCATCACTGGAGATGTGTGTTTACTGTATGAAGAGCACGTGCTCCTCAGCTCAGCTCACTGGAGATGTGTGTTTGCTGTATGAAGAGCTTGTGTTCCTCAGCTCAGCTCACTGGAGATGTGTGTTTACTGTATGAAGAGCACGTGCTCCTCAGCTCAGCTCACTGGAGATGTGTGTTTACTGTACGAACAGCTTGTGTCTCTCAGCTCAGCTCACTGGAGATGTGTGTTTGCTGTTTGAAGAGCTTGTGTTCCTCACTGGAGATGTGTGTTTGCTGAATGAAGAGCATGTGTTCCTCACTGGAGATGTGTGTTTGCTCTATGAAGAGCATGTGTTCCTGAGCTCGGCTCACTGGAGATGTCTGTTTGCTGTATGAAGAGCTTGTGTTCCTCACTGGAGATGTGTGTTTGCTGTATGAAGAGCACGTGTTCCTCACTGGAGATGTGGGTTTACTGTATGAAGAGCACGTGTTCCTCAGCTCAGCTCACTGGAGATGTGTGTTTGCTGTTTTTTAGAGCGGTTCTGTGATTCCCAGCCATGTCTTCTCCAACCGGCCGTACTTCTTCGACAATCCCAGACGCTACGATAGCGACGATGATTTAGCCTGGACTTCCCATCCGGTGACCGCCTCGACCAGATAGACCCCGCGGCTGCTGTGTGTGTGTGTCTGTGTGTGTGTGTGAGAGCGAGTGTGTGTGTGTGTGTTTGTGTGTGAGAGAGAGTGTGAGTGAGTGTGTGTGTGTGTGTGTGAGTGTGTGTGTGTGTGTGTGTGTGAGAGTGTGTGTGAGTGTGAGTGTGAGAGAGTACTGGAGGGGAAAAAATTAATGTACTATGTATTTTTGCTTAATAATGTTATCGTGCACATTTTACCTCACCAAACATTTCTAATGTGCGATCATATTAAGACGTTTGTCTGTGAAATCTGCGAGATCTCTCATGCGCGGCGCAGAGGCTGTCTGTCAGTTACACACACACACACACACACACACACACAACAAGAACGAGCGCACCGCACACACACACATAAGGAGCGGTTCACATATCGCGACATATCGCTTTTGCGCTCTCAAGTTTGTTATTTCAAATGTAGGCGCGCGGTATGCGCGTGGTGCGACGAGCTCGTTTTTTCCAGGCGCGTCCGCACAGCATCGAGTTAAAAACATCTCAACTTTCAGAATGCCCCAAGCGCACCGCAGGTCATGTAACTTCCTCACCTTTTCCGCAACAACGTTGAAAGCTCAGCCAAGATGAAGGAACAGCTGATAGCTGTATGTGGATTTTTAAAGTAATTTAGTAGCAGAGCTACTGCAAGCAGTTTTTAGTGCTGCAAATCCATTTATCCATTGCTGAAATTTCCGCGTCTTCATGGAGAGAGCAGGTCATGGTTGCTTAGCAATGGCAGACTCCTCAGGAGCGTAAGTGCCGAAGGCTTTCGCGGAAAAAAATCAGAAAGCGTTTCCCACGTGTTTTTAGACGCGATATGTGAACGGGCCCTTACAGTATGAAAACTCCTGCTTAATACAAAGAGTGACGATGGCGGAGACAGCAAAACGTTCCAAAGTGTGGTTATACTTCACTAGAGTTGATGCAGATAATGCTGGTCGTAATAAGTGCAAAAAAAAATTCATGTAAGGGCGGAAACACAAGCAATCTGTCAAAGCATCTTTCAAAAGTGCATTATGTGCAGACAGAGAAATGCAAAGCTTTCGACTGCCTAACACAACACAAAGTAACACAACACAAGTACCGATAAGAATACTGTTAAAGTACCGGACCGTTAAGCAGTATCGGTAAGAGTAGTAATACCGTTAAAACCTTAACGATACCCATCCCTAGTGTGTGTGTGTGTGTGCGTGTGTGTGAGTGTGTTAGTGTATGACTACAAACACTGAGAACACAAAACATCAGTACAAGAGGAAAAACTTACAATAGAAATATTGCCTCACAAACTAAATCAAATCAAGTACAAGTACTAAAATGACTTAAACTGAAATAAAATGAATGAAAAAGATAGAAATAAAATAACAAATTGAAAAGTAAATTAAACTTATAAATAAACTAAAATTTACAAAAATAAAAAAATTAGAACTAAAACTCGACTAAAGAGATGTATATGTGAAAAACGAATTAAGAAAGTAAATTAATGTTAATAAATAGAATAAAATGACCAAAACTGAAATAAAAATTAACCAAAGAGATAGAAATATAAAAAAATAATTAAAAAGTAAATGTGTGTTATTGTCTGAGTCTTAGAGATTATTGTAATATGAGCTGATTCAGATGTTTGTGTTCAGTTTGTCGACGGATGGCTTCGACTGGAGCAGCAGCAGCTTCCTGGTCCATCTGGGAGGAGACGAGCCGCGGTCGTCATCGGCAACCGTGGGACTCAACCGCTAACGATGCTACAGCGATACAGCTCTGCACTTTAAACACACACACACACACACACACACACACACACACACACACACACACACACACACACACACACACACACACACACTAATGGACACGATGCTCTGTAAGTGTGAGTCGCCATGGCAACTGAGTCCAGAGCAGTGCTCATCGTCATGGCGACCGCGGTCAGAGTGATGAAGCTTCTAAACGAGGCTGTGTTCAGAATGACACACGAGATATTTCACAATATTTCTACTTTACGTTTTAATTTGTGTTCCACTGCACGCTGCACAACAGAGCAAACACACTCTTGCAAATCCTGGAGTTTGATCTAAACTAAAAAGTGCAGCAGAGTTTGTTAGATCACCTTCTGAACACAGACTTGTGCTGAGCGTCTGTTTAGATTCACAACATGATCACATCTACATTGTGATTCCAGTAGTTCCAATCAGAATTATGAAATAATGTGTAAGGCATGCATTTCTGTTATTTCATGTGTTTCTCTTTAGCTGTTGTAAGTGGTCCACTAAGGTTGAAATGACACAATATCTTTATATTTATGATGAATAACACTGTAAATACACTGATCATGTGGTTCTCATTTGTTGATTTGTGATGAGGATGATGTTCATCACCTTCCACAAAAATAAATCATCTGCTGTTCAAATAAGACTAATGTGCTTCTTACACACGAGGAAAAGAACGAATGAAAAAATCTGGAAAAAGAAAAAAAATCATAAAAAGTACATTTAAATAAAGTGTTAAAAAAGCAAAATAAAAATGATTTAACAAAAATGTTTGAGATGTGTTTACACACACACACATACACACACACACACACACACACACACACACACATACACACACACACACACACACACAGTACATACACTGTGTGTGTTATTGTAATAGACATTGTGCATTTAATTACTCCACAACCATTACAGTTTTTTCGATTGCTAAACGACAGTGAGCACAACTGGAGCTACATGTGCAAAACTCTAACTACAGTCTGCACTAGCAACAGTCACCTGAGCTGAACAGTTCACATCAGCTGCAAAACTCATTCCAGTCAACACAACTCTTAACACACGGCTCAAAACAGACTCAGTGCGGCCAAACACTACACACAACCCTCACTGAGATAACACACACCGTCACTGTCACAATGTTTTAAGACCTTTGTCATGATAAAAAAAAAGAAAATTATAAAAAATAGCAGCACATAATGTTTCCAGATTTTTAATTATACAATTAATTATTCTAATCTTGCATTTGATAATTGAGTAAATTCATTTATTATAACTGACAGGTGTGATGATCAGTGGACTTGAGTTTTTACCTCCATAGTTTAAGGATGGTCCAAAATATGGATAGAGTTTTTCAGTGAAAGACTGAGCAGTGAAAGAGTAGATATGAGAGCTGGACTCCACATCATAAAAGGAGACCAGACCCTCGTCATAATCCACAAACACACCGACCCGCTGCGGCTTCACTCTCAGAGACAGAGAGACGAGACGATCCTCACAGGCTTTATATTCATCTCCATTCCTCAGAATCACAGTCCAGTATTCATCTCTGGGTCTCAGTTTGATCGGTCCCTTCCTGTTAATGGATTCTCTGACCACTCCTAAAGTCCATTCAGTCTTTCCCTTCACCTGCACCTCAAAATAAAATCTCCCTGAGGAGAATCCCTCCTTTCCCAAGACATTTAGATATCTATCAAATCTCTCTGGTTTGTCTGGGAGTTTCTGTCTAATGTCTCCATGTCTCACTTGTTTTCCATCATCAGACAGAATGAGATCAGGATGAGCTGTATCAGGATCCAGAGTCACATCCACTGAGAAAACAGAGAATACAGATATTCTGTGATGCTGATGATTTTAGTTAACCCAGTGTTGAATCAGATTGTAGTGCAGTAATGAAGCAGTGAGTGTATGAATGTAAACTAGTGTAGTGCAGACAGCACACTGTACCTGCATACTGCTGCATCCACTTCAGCTCTGTAGAGACTAATGACAAGAAAACAATCAGATCTGAATCTTATATTTAAAGAACAGAGTACACTATCATGTTTCTATCTGATCAGTGTGTATTGATGTACCAGTTAGTGTGAGTTTCTCATCTATAGTGTCCTTCAGTTGAGTCAGAGCTCTCCTCAGAGTCTCCAGACTCTCATGAGTCTTCATACTGATCTCAGGCCAGTTCCTGGTGTTTCTAGAGCTGCACAGGGATGAGTGAATCTACAGCAGGAGAGAGGAGAAATCCTTCAGCATGTCATATCCTGCATTATGATTGATCAGAGAGATCATGTTGACTGACCTGTAGGAGGTGGAGGTGATCTTCAGTGTGTGAGAGCTGCTCCAGCTCAGTGTTTCTCATCTTTAGCTCAGTGATCTCCTGCTCCAGCTCTTCAATCAGCTCTTGCTCCTGTTTCTCTGCTGCTTTCTGCTGCTCCTCCATCATCTCCAGCAGTTCAGTCTGATGTCTCTCAATGGAGCGGATGAGATCAGTGAAGAGCTCCACACGGACTGCTTTCTCCCTCTCTGTGTTTATCTGCTCAACCAGGACAGGCAACACATTATTAGCAGTGTTTGCTAACAGAAGAATCTGTGTAACTATTGCTCACACATTTTTGTTCACATACATAGGCTACATGTGTTTTCAGAATCCCTCAAATGAAGAATTAAACTTCACTCTGCACCCTGGACGAGAGCAGAACAAGCCCTGGACATTTTACTTCTTGTTTTATTGGCTGTTGCTGTATATTTTAGTCTGATAGTCATCTGTCATTCGTTTGATTGTTTCTTTTTTTTGTTATTGTTATATCTTCTCAATGTCTATAAACATTGAACTTTGTTGCAATATAAAATATTTAAGTTTATTTTATCCTATTATTTTAAACTCACTTTTCTGACTTCTGCTGAGTGTTTGATGTCTTGAATCTTCTTGATTCTGTTCTGGATCATCAGCTGCACGTCTTTCTGTGTCTTCATCAGTTCAGTCTATAGAGAGAACAACAGACACATTTATCATAACACAGATTAAACACACAATATGAAATAAAATCTGATTCCTCATGATATCAGTCCTTTAAAAGAATAATAACGTCTACCTTCTTCTCTTGACTCTCCTCTTCTATAGGAACAGTGTTGTGGTTCTTGTGGTCTGTCTCGGTGCAGAATGAACACACACATGTCTGATCATCTCTACAGAACAGATCCAGAGGTCTCTCGTGTTTCTGACATATATAGTCCTCCAGATTACTCACAGGATCCATCAGTTTGTGTTTCTTCAAACGTGTCACTCTCAAATGAGGCTCCAGGTGAGTTTCACAGTAAGAGCTCTGACACACCAGACACGACTTCAGCGCTTTCAGCTTTCTTTCCTCACAGAAGTCACACAGAACTTCAGTTGTTTTCTCAGGACTTTTCTTCTTACAGTGATCTACGAGCTCTCGGAGTGTGGTATTAATCTTGAGATCAGGTCTTTGCTTGAATGTTTCGTTACAGTTTGGACAGCTGCAGGTCTGGCTGTTGTCCCAGCACTTATTCAGACAGATCTTGCAGAAGTTGTGTCCACATGGAGTCGAGACTGGATCAGTGAACACATCCAGACATACAGAGCACTGAATCTCCTCAGACAGTGAACTCATGGAGGATGACATGACTGGAAAGAGACATTATTTAGGATTAGTGTGAACTCCTTCAATACTGTTTATGAAGAATCCCATGATGCACCTCATGAAGCTGGTTGAATGTAAAGAGTGTTTAGAGACAAAGAGTGCTGAAGAAACTCAAATATAAAGAGATCATGTACAGTCAGCTGGTTATTATTGTAAAATGAACCCAGACAAGCTGATCAGAACCTAAATGTGAAGCTCATTACATAACCACTTACCTAAATAAATAAATATATGTACAAGATTTATTCTTGTTAAGCTGAAATTATTTGATCTGCTTTACATTCCTGAACTGTACATATTCAATATTATAAAAGAAAAGTCAAAGTGTTTTTCTGGGTTTTTGACTTACATGGAGGATCCTGGTCTTTACTCCGTCTCCTGGTTTTTCTTGCTGTTAGTGAAGATTCTGCCATTGTTCTTTTCCTCTTAAAGCCTTTTAAAGTAAAATGATAGTTTAACTGGTTAAAATGTGAGAACTGATAGTGATGGAAACACAATCATTCGTTTGAAACAAAGTGAGAGACTCGTAAACTTACTGAGCAATCTGAACTATGACCTGCTGTTTAAAGAAAGTACAAAGTACAAGCTTTATATTTTCCAACAAACATATATATCTCCTTATCCAAAATTAGATGAATCTTTCCACAAAATATATTAAATGATCATAAGTTATTGTGTAATGTAAAAGTGATTTTCAGCTGCAGTGAAGCAGGTTTGTGTTCAGTTTGTCTGCAGGTCATTTACTTCCTGTTTTACCTGTTTGTCTTTATGTCGCGTGACAAAACGACAGAAACACCAAACTTTGTTCAATCTAATGACATACTGTTAATATAATTCTGATATCATTTCAGCGCAGTAAACATCTAAAGTATCTGAGTATTTGACACGCTTAACCCTGCTTCTGTTCAACTCATTCCAGTCTGACATAAACCCTACTAAACCAGACCACTGCCATTAGAAACCTGTTCAGGACAATCTCTCTTATATTTCTATCACTTACCTGTGAGTATCAGATGTGTTCACAAGGGTCTCTGAAAGACTCAATATTCAGTTGTTTAAAGAGTTCGATGGTTTCAGGCGTCCATGTTGTTGATCAAGTTAGTTTCACTTTCTCGGAGTCTCTCACTGAACTACAGTGATGTCAGAGCTGCTCAGGGTGTGTTCTATGGAAAGCCAAATGGGTCAGAATTCGCATGCTTTCCACATTCAATATTTAAACAGCATTTAAATAAGCACTGTTAGGCAATAAGTTATGCCAGAAGAGGTGAACTTTTTGCATTTTTTTACTTTGTGTCTGGATAACATACATGTGGATAAATGGCTGGATAACGTATGCATGGATAAGCGTACGTATGAATAAGTACATTAATAATCATTAGGATTATGCTATTCTTCTGCAAGGAAAGCTTTAAGGTGGTAATGATCATGATAACAGTATCTAAAGTACACATCTGTCTCCTCAGTGGCATAGTCTGGGTGTGCAGGATATACAGGTGCATATTTATTATATTTATTATTTACGATTAATCGCGATTAAAAGACTGAAACTTTTTGGATATGTAAATGTAAAATGTAAATAATTAATGTAAACTCAAGACAAAGAAACTATTTAAATTCAAAATATGATTGTTTATTGGAATTTTTGTTTAACTTGTAACACAGATTTTCTCATGTAAACAACATACCTGCAATAAACCATCAATATCCTCCAAATTAACTGTTGGCTTGAAAGCCATATTTATTACAGAAATAAAAACACAGGCATGTAAGTACCATTTGAATTTCAAAACAATCAATGCCAAAAACAAAAATGATTTCCATGTTGAATTCTAAGTGGACTGCAAAAAAATTCCAAAGTATAGTCATTGCCAGTGCTTTAAGTGGGCCGGTATGCACCCGTACTCAGTACCGCCACTTCCAAATATAGCTCTTGAGCGTACCGCCACCTCTCCATGCGCCCAGAACGTGTTTGTAGCCGTACCGGTACGCTCATTTGGACATCTGTTTTAATAGAGGTTTTAATCTTTTACCTGCACTGCCGATTTTCAGAGCGCCCTTCACAATGCAAGCTTCCTAATTCATCCCACCCAGAGCAGAAACTACATTACCCATTCACCCTTAAGTTATACAAGTGAATAGCGCATGTGTCGCTTTTCCCACTGTTAAGTGTCAACAACTCAACGTGCCCGGAGAAGGTGTGTGAAACTCGTTGTGAGTTATACTAAAGCAAAATCTTGAGTATTTATTGTCTGATAAACATTAAAAACTGTCTGCGGAGGTTGAGTCGTCCTGCAGCCCCCGCTGGCTGTTCATTGGCTGCAGCATCTTTTTTCTAAGTTCTAAAAAAATACCGTAGACGGCAAGGCACAAATTTAGATATTCATTTATCTAATTAATCTATAGCCTATGCACAAAGACAATATGATCTTTTTGTCCCCTTTTTGTTTTAAGCTTGATGAAGAGAGAGAGCGCAAGTTGCTGCAGCTGAGGAGGACAGTGATGCACGCGTACAGGAGTGATTGACAGTTTGCGGCACTGTGTACAAAAAATACTCCGCTACACAATTATTTTGTTATTTTCGTTTAAGCTTATTAACGTTAGCATTACAGAAAGGTCTGATTTACGCACTGTTACAGTCATTGTTTTTTTTTTTTTTTTTTTAAACAATGACATTTGAGTTCATGATTTTAATGTTGCTGTTTCTTGTGGCAGACTGAAGAGTAATCCGGCAGAGTTTTATACTGAAACTTTCCGTCTAAAAGTCCTTCCTTGGTCTTATTCATATTTCTTTGCACGTTGAACACACATAGGCCACAACTGGAAATAAAAAAAAACTGCAACCCCGTTAATTGCGTTTTTTTTTTTAACGCGTTAAATATTTCAAATTAATCGAATGCGTTAACGCGCTAATTTTGACAGCACTAATATATATATATATATATATATATATATATATATATATATATATATATATATATATATATATATATATATATATATATATATATATATATATATATATATATATATATATTTCTTACTATTTTCTGTATTTAAAATATGTATAAAATATTTTAAAAGGTTTTCCTGCGTGGTTTATATATATATATATATATATATATATATATATATATATATATATAGCCTAGAGAGAAAGAGAAATTTGTAGTAGTCCCTATATAAGTTTTTTAGAGAAAATAGACATAGGCCTAATGCAGACACAAAAGGTTTACAAACATTAGGCTATTTTTTTTTTTTAAATAATCATTTGTTATTCAAATACATCGGGAATACGGAAACTTTGATTTGGTGTCGAATGAGAAACCCAACGTTGGTTTCAGTTTCGTTTTAGTCTAAATTAATCAGTTTTGGTTTGTCGTTAATATTGCTATAGCTTCTTATATTTGTAATTCTTGTTCTTTTCTAAAATAACTAAAATTAGCCTAGCGAAGCTTCACAAATTTCCCAGAAGCTGAACAGTTTTCATTTGCTATTAACCTCAAAATAATTATTGAATGAAATTTGGAGTCCAACTGTCAGACGCATATACAGCGTTACTTATTATTTACTATTATTCTATATTCTTTATATTAAATAACATTTTAGCATCCAGATACATCGGGAACATGGAAACATTTGATGCTGAATGTCTTAAAATACTTGATAGAAAGTGTTGATAGATTTTTTTTTTTTTTAAGTAGCTAGGCCTAGCTTACATTTGGACCAAATCTGATGCAAGCTGTAAACTGTAAGCGTTAGATCTCTATTTTTTTGCTTTTTTTGAGTAAGGAAAACTATATACTTTATTATTATTATTCAATTATTATTAGGCAAATAATATTGTTTTTTAAAAATAAGGTTATTAGCCGGGAATTTCTTCCTCCCGAACCAGTTTCGGAACGGTAATAATATCAGAGGAACGCAGAACAGAAACGTTAAAATATCGATTCTGCTCGGAGTGAACCAATTTAATTTTTTTTTCGTTTTCAAGCCCTGATTATAATCACATTGCACTTGAATCAAGTCAAAGGTGTAATCTGCAGATTGTCCTGTGATCACAGAAATCTGTCTTCGATGCACTTAGGGCTTCAAGATTACTCCAGAGCACTCGTAGATCTACGATGATTTTCAAGTGCTACTTAAGTTAAGAAGCTTTTGGGAAAAATACCGTAATATTAAGATCAGTCGTACGATCGTTTTTACGAACTTCTTAGACTTACGAAGCTTTTGGGAAACCCGGGCCTGGCTGTTCAGTGAAGAGAAAGAGAAAATGTAAAGAAATAAACACGTTAAGAATCCGTAGAAGGTAGGACTCTCATTATGTTTTTAGGACTATTATTACGTTGTAATGTTCGGTTGACCAATCAGCGGAGAGGGGCGTTACTGTTTTTCATTTTTCAGATTTTAATATTAAATTAAAAAAACGAATTATATGAAGGTACACGGACAATGTACAGCTGAGGTGCGCGAGCTGATAAAGCACGAGTGAATATACAGTTAATCACTGGAAAGATTGTAGCTCGGTTGGGTATGTCAAAAACAAGTAAATAAAACCATGCACAAAACGGTAGGGAGGGAGAGAGAGAGAGAGAGAGAGAGAGAGAAAGAGAGAGAGAGAGAGAGAGAGAGAGAGAGAGAGAGAGAGAGAGAGAAAGAGAGAGAGAGAGAAAGAGAGAGAGAGACCTATGAACAGCTTTTATTACACAAATTTTAAAACAATCTTCAATCAATTTTTTAACCAACAAAGAAAAACAAATATCAAATACCCATAACCCTTTTTACAACCATTATCATCATATATAATTATACACGGATTTGTAAATTGCCATTGCAGTCAACATCACAAATACAGTTATTTATAGCCCACTTAAACTTAAAATCTTCAATATTCTCATTCAGTCGATAATAATATTCAGATTCTATTCTTAACCTTGACTTCATCAAACCCTCATAAATCAGTACCACATCAGTTTGTCCCACACCAACTTTTTTACTTTCACGAGAGAGCCAAACAGCTAACTTTGCTTGTCCGAAAATAAAATTGAGTAAATGATAAATCTCTCTCTTGCTACGTTTGTATTTAGGTCCATAGATATAAAACTCAAGTGTGAAAACTTCTCCTAATGTCTGACACCACCTCCAGGAATTTGAAAGAGAGGCAATAACCTGCTACAGTCAGCAAACAAATGAAAAACTGTCTCCTGCTGTTCACAGAAAGGACACCCTATCCCCGCTAGTGGATCAAAATGTGCTCCGTGTCTGTTTGTAGCTATAATACCATGTACAACACGCCACTGCTATCTTTCGGGGAAGAGTCTGATCCAAAAAAATTCTGTCCATTTAGTCTCTTTTACAGTCTCAAGTGCACAACAATGAAGAACTTTTACGCATAACAAATATAAGTAGCTTTTTTCCCAATGTCTCTGAAACGTCCGAGTTGAGGTGTCTTAAAGGATAGAATACCACCTTCACTTTCTTGCCACAAACCAGTCACAGCTGTAATATCCAGTTCAATAGCCTTTGCACAACTCGGACTGATCTTATTCCAAGCTTGGTAGCCAGAGTATCTGCCGAGATCCATCCATCATCAGACATTAAGTCTCTAATTTTTTACAATATTTGCAGACCGTAAAGCATTCCTTACAGACGTTGATTTTAGAACATCCACATTGATTTTTGGGTTCAAGATCAAGGGTTCTTCCAATAACCACTGACTCTGTTCACCGTTTAGATCTCTGCAAACGTTTAAAAGAGTCCACCTTCTCAACATTGACTTGTAGAATGAAGACAAACCAGTTAAATCCAGCTTATTGATGTCCATTAAGAACAGTTGATGATCAGAACCCATTTTACCTGCTCTTCTCAGGAGGCCATGGGCTACCACACGCCAGCTCACTTCTTCACCATACAAGAGTCTTTGTGCTGTCTGAAGTCTGAAAGCTTTGATTCTAGATCTGATGTCAATGAGTCCTTGACCTCCCTCCGTCCTGGGGAGATAAAGTACTGGTGCTTTTAGCCAGTGATACCCAGACCAAACAAAATCAACTCGTTTTTTCTGAATGTCCATTATCAGTTCTTCTTCTGGAGGTTCTAAAATCATCATTTTATGCCATAAAGTAGCAGCAATGAGATTATTACAGACCAAAACTCTACCCCTATAGGATAACTGAAGGAGCAACCATTTCCATCGAGACAACCGAGCACATGTTTTCTCCACTAGTCCCTCCCAATTCTGTTTTCTATAATCTTCAGATCCTAAAAACACCCCTAAATATTAAAAACCTTCTCTTCCCCATTTCAGCTCTCCAGGAAGGATGGGACCATTATTGTCCACACCATACTGCCACACTTTTGCCCCAATTGACTTTTGCAGAGGACGCTTTTTCATATGTTTTTAAACGATTTTTGACAACATCAACATCTTGATTGCCTCTTATTAAGACTGTAAGATCATCCGCATATGCAGACATTTTAATACACTGGGAAAAATCTATTTCTCTGATTTGCAGTCCCTTTAATTCTCTTCTTAATTTACAGAGTAACGGTTCAAAAGCAATGCTATAAAGCTGCCCTGAGATAGGGCAACCTTGTCTAATACCCCTCTGAACCTTTATGGGGACACTGAGACCACCACCGATTTTTATCAAGCAAGTTGCCTCATTATAAAGCAATTTTATACATGAAATAATTTTTTCTCCAAATCCAAAAGCCTTCAGAGTCTCAAAAAGAAAAATATGATCAACTCTGTCAAAGGCTTTTTCTTGGTCCATTGACAAAAACCCAACATCAACATTGTTGTAAAAAGCATAGTCATACAGATGCCGCATCAAATGTAAATGATCTGCAATAGATCTGCCCCTTACACAATATGACTGATCCTTGTGAATCATTTCATGCAGTACATCATTTAACCTTTTAGCAACACACTTAGAGAGATTTTTATATTCTGAACATAGGATAGCTACAGGTCTCCAATTTTTTAGTAGCGTCAAATCTCCCTTCTTTGGAAGCAATGTTAAAATAGCACGCTGACAACTTCTTGTTAAACATCCTTCACTTATACATTTCTGAGCAACTTCAAAAAAATCAGGACCAATAATAGTCCAAAAACATTGATAAAATTCGGCAGGAAGTCCATCAATCCCTGGTGCCCGTCCTGATGAGAGATCCATTACTGCTGAGGTCAGTTCATTAAAAGTAAGTTGTGCTTCCAAAAGTTGTTTTTTTTTTCTATAGATAGCTCAGGAAGATCTTGTAAAAGTTGATGTCTACATTGTTCATTTAAGGACTCAGCAGAATATAATTCAGTATAAAAATCCACTGCATGCCTAGTGCCTACGCATCCTTTCCGTGTCTGAAACAAGGTGTCCATCCTTATCTTTTAAAAACAACATCTTTTTTCCATGTTTAGTCTTCCGTTCTAAATCAAAAAAGGAGGATGTAGGAGCATCTATGTCTCTTTTTGTTAAAAAACTATTTTTTATAAGTTCTCCTTTGACTTTTTCATCAAGGATTGAATTCAAACAGTTTTTCTTTTCAGTCAATTTAGGAGAAGCGTTTACAATCATATTCCCTTCAATAATCTTAAGTTCTTTCTCCAAACTCTCTAATGTTTTCTTCAAACACAGGGTAGAGTGAGAAGAATATTGTTGGCAATACTCCTTAATAAACACTTCCCCAATCTCCCACCACTGAATAATATTATCATATCTTCCTTTCTCAGTCTTCCAAACTTCCCAACAATTCTTACAATTTTCACAAAAGAATGTGTCTTCCACCAATTTAACATTAAAATGCCAATAAGAACTCTTATAGGTTTTTGTTATGAGACTACATTCACCTGTGTTTAGTTTGTGTTCTGAAGAAGAGACAGGAGTAATCGTTGAATTCAGGCTCCTGTTCCTCATATTATGAGATAGATAAAACCTGTCTAAACGAGCAGAAAGTGTGTCATTACTAAAACTCACCCAAGAGTACTGTTTAACTAAAGGATTGTTTTCTCTCCATACATCTGATAAGTGAAAATTATTTACCAATCTAGCAAGACAAGTGTCTGACACTTGATGTGGTTCTTCCCCATTCCTATCGAAAACGAAATCTAAAGTGCAGTTCCAGTCTCCACCGAAAACAACAAAATCTTCATCATGTTGTTGTCTTAAAAACTTTTCTAATTTAGAAAAGAGCCTTATTCTCTCAATGACTAAATTTGAAGCATAAATGTTCACAAAAGTAAAATTCATATTATGTATTTCAGCTCTAACAATCAAGAGTCTTCCAGGTTCCAATTCATTTTTCCCCAAAATATTGAAATTGAGAGAAGGAGCAAAATAAATTCCCAGCCCTGCACTTAGATTATTCCCATGACTAAGAAAGTGTTCTCACTTCAACTTCATTGTCTAAGTTACTGGGAGTTTCTTGCAAGAAGATAACATTTAACTCGTTCAAATTAATAATCTCAGAAAGAAATACACGTTTTTTCATATCCCACATTTAGTGATCCTACTCGTAAGATCTCCATCAGAAAGAGAGAGGAAAGAAAGCAATAAAGAAAAATTAAAGAAAAAGTGAAACCCATCATGAGTCTTTAACTTTCCCCTTCGTTAATTGCTCCTTTCCAAACGTTTTAATTTTCTGTCTAGCAGATGTGATGTGTTTCTTAAGCCGAAACCTTTTCTGTTGAGAGAGCTCAGTACAATTACTCATTTTTCTCAAGATCAGGAAAAAAGTCACCAATTTCTACTCCTGCTTTCCCTTTTGTTTCATCGAGAAAACTATAAATTTGTTCAACAGTGTACAAATCACTTTCTCTTTCCATCTCAGACCACTGTTCCTCTCTCTCACTATCTTCAGTGCTCTGAGATAAATCATCCATTTCATCTCCTACATCCTCCTCTGAACATTTTGAGTCACTAGAGAGTGTTGTATCACATCCTCTACACTGCATTCATTCACCATCTTATCCGTAGCACCACGAGCACTAGCGCTTTCCAACAGTATAACTGCATCCAGGCTGGTCATCACTCACAGTTTTAGAAACAAATCCACTCACCTCATCTTGTTCCTTCACCTCCTCCGTCACTCTATCAATCTGCGCAGTGTCTTTATTCCTTTCAGTCGCTTGAAGTTCTCCATTTGATTCTTCAGCTCTAGATGCAATAGTTAAAGGCAAATGTTCATCGTGCACTTTATGCGGACACGAGTCGCGTTTATGTCCGACAACTCCACAATCGTAACATTTCAAGCTCTCTGTGCTCGCGTACACCATGTACAAATTATCTTCGTGTTTGACTCGAAAAGAAACTTCTTTTATTATTACATCGCTTGAAACAGAGATTTGTTGATTGTGAACAGGTGTGACAGTAATCAGGTCTGAGTGTGGCCAGAGAAACTGAACTCAGGTGTGATAAACCACAGTTTTAACAGAGGAGCAAACACTTCTTCACACAGGACCATGTAGTTTTGGATTTTTTTCCGCTTAATAATAAAAACCTTCAATTAAAAGCTTCATGGTGTTTTTACTCGTGTTGTCTTTGACTTTTATTTAAATTTGTTTGATGATCTGAAACATTAAAGTGTGGCAAACATGCAAAAAAGAAAAAAGAAAAAAAGAAATCAGGAACACTTTTTAATCTTCATTATTGTTAGTCAGTGCTAGAAACATGTCAGTGTGGCTTGTTCTGATGCATTCTAAGGTTATAGAAAGGAAGATATGACCAAACCTGCAAAGGAAGATGATTGGTTAAGAGTCAGATACACACTGTGCAAACAAGTAGCCTACTATTTCTGCAATGTTTAGTTAAAATAACTTTGATTGCCTTTATTATGAACAGTGAAGTGAAATATGATTCTATACTTTAATTCCATCAGTCAGTTCACTGTTGGACTATTTTTCAGACTGAAAAAAAAGTGACCCTGGAGCACAAAACCAGTCCAAATTGAGATCTTTACATCATCTCAAAGCTGAATAAATCATCTTTCCATTGATGTATGGTTTTTTATGATATGACAATATTAGGTTGAGATACAACTCTTTGAAAATCTGGAATCCAAGGGAGCAAAAAATCTAAATATTGAGAAAATCATCTCTAAAGTTGTCCAATTGAATTCTTAGCGATGCATATTACTAATCAAAAAATAAGTTTTGTTATATTTACAGTAGAAAATTTACTAAATATCTTCATGGAAAATGATCTTTACTTAATAATCGAATGATTTTTTATTACGTAAAAATGATCATTAACTTGGAAATGACCATAGTTCGCTGAAAAGATGAAAAGAACAATACTCTAAAAACTGAAGGTGCCTCAGAAATCCTTTTGAGTGTTGGAGGAACTTCATCATTTATTTTAAGTGCCTCGAAGCTCTTTTTCTCATCATATTGTTCCTGGAGGAACCATTCTAGTCTTTGCAGTTCATGTAAGAACTCTTTGGATGTTTGAAGCACTTTGTTTCCAGTTCTGAGCTTCTGGAGTCACTCCTTCATTACACGAGAACTCAAAGTGCTCCAGAGGTTCCTGGAGGAACTCAAATTATTAAAAAGGGTTATTGTAAAAGTTATTCTTTTTTCTCCAGATTGTGCTTTTATCTGCCTTGGTTGGATTTTACATATATTTTGTTGTATAACTTAAATACCGCAATAACTAAAAATAGTTTTATTGAAATGTTAAATCATTTGAAGGTGAATAGTTTTAGGACTTTATATGATAAATGAGGGAAGTCTGAGTGTACACACACACATTACATACACTGTGTGTGTTATTGTAATAGACATTGTGCATTTAATTACTCCACAACCATTAATCAATTCATTAATATGACAAAAAATAGTCTTGAGCTTTGCTGACATCTAATGGAAAATGTTAAGTACTGCACCTAAACAAATCCTAAAAGCTTTTGAAGATATCAGTTTAAGATAAGTTTAACATGTTTTATAAAATATTTTCTAGTATAAAAATGTTGTCATGAACTAAAACCTCTATAACATTTCTGTTTCACTTTAACTTTTTTTTTTCAGCTCAACAATGAACTGCCAAAGTTTGTCCTTTAAATGAGGCCGAACTTATTTCTGTGCTTCAAAAATTCCAATTTTTAATGAAAGTTTTTTTTGACTGACATTTGTGTCCACTAAATACCTCCAAAAACAGTGACCAGAAATGTAAATAAAAACGAAGTTGATTCTCAGGTTTTCCTAACAAGCAACAATGTTTTTTTAAATAATCCCAAAACCATAACCAATGATTTTTTTAACACGACTTAACAAAATAAGAAGCCCAAATTAGTGTAAAACACGTGGTAAACATTGACAATGGATTTGTCCTAATTATTTTCAGATTTACATGTGGTAAACAAAAGCTATAGAATAATATGAAAATATTGTGTATAATAATATGAAATAAATGTTTTATGACCTTCGTGTGATGTTATGTGATATTTATTGTGTATTGTGTTCTGCTGTCTCACTCCTTATAACAGAAAGATCACAGCCATCTCAGTTCTACAGACATTATCAGAGTTTTGTTGTTTTGGCAATTTCACTTTGTCAGGGAGAAAAATTTCAGGAATATTTATGAAAAGTTGAACAAATAATAATTTACTGAACAAGCATTATATTAACATTAAAAATATGTGATACAAACTTTTGGATTTAAAAAAACTAAAGCAAATGATAAAAAAAATAGCAGCACATAATGTTTCCAGATTTTTTATTATAAATTCATTATTTTAATCTTTCATTTGATAACTGAGTAAATTCATTTATTATAACTGACAGGTGTGATGATCAGTGGTTTTGAGTTTTTACCTCCATCATTAAGACCTGGGCTAAATAATGGATAGAGTTTTTCAGTGAAAGACTGAGCAGTGAAAGAGTAGATATGAGAGCTGGACTCCACATCATAAAAGGAGACCAGACCCTCCTCATAATCCACAAACACACCGACCCGCTGCGGCTTCACTCTCAGAGACAGAGAGACAGAAGGAATAGCACCGGCTGTATATTCATCTCCATTCCTCAGAATCACAGTCCAGTATCCATCACTGGGTCTCACTGTGATCCGTCCCTTCCTGTTAATGGATTCTCTGGCCACTCCTAAATCCCATTTAGTCTTTCCCTTCACCTGCACCTCAAAATAAAATCTCCCTGAGGAGAATCCCTCCTTTCCCAAGACATTTACACATGGATCAAATCTCTCTGGTTTGTCTGTGAGTTTCTGATCAATGTCTCCATGTCTCACTTGTTTTCCATCATCAGACAGAATGAGTTTAGGATGAGCTGTATCAGGATCCAGAGTCACGTCCACTGAGAAAACAGAGAATACAGATATTCTGTGATGCTGATGTTTTTAGTTAACCCCGTGTTGAATCAGATTGTAGTGCAGTAATGAAGCAGTGAGTGTATGAATGTAAACTAGTGTAGTGCAGACAGCACACTGTACCTGCATACTGCTGCATCCACTTCAGCTCTGTAGAGACTAATGACAAGAAAACAATCAGATCTGAAGCTTATATTTAAAGAACAGAGTACACTATCATGTTTCTATCTGATCAGTGTGTATTGATGTACCAGTTAGTGTGAGTTTCTCATCTATAGTGTCCTTCAGTTGAGTCAGAGCTCTCCTCAGAGTCTCCAGACTCTCATGAGTCTTCATACTGATCTCAGACCAGTTCCTGGTGTTTGTAGAGCTGCACAGGGATGAGTGAATCTACAGCAGGAGAGAGGAGAAATCCTTCAGCATGTCATATCCTGCATTATGATTGATCAGAGAGATCATGTTGACTGACCTGTAGGAGGTGGAGGTGATCTTCAGTGTGTGAGAGCTGCTCCAGCTCAGTGTTTCTCATCTTTAGCTCAGTGATCTCCTGCTCCAGCTCTTCAATCAGCTCTTGCTCCTGTTTCTCTGCTGCTTTCTGCTGCTCCTCCATCATCTCCAGCAGTTCAGTCTGATGTCTCTCAATGGAGCGGATGAGATCAGTGAAGAGCTCCACACGGACTGCTTTCTCCTTCTCTGTGTTTATCTGCTCAACCAGGACAGACAACACATTATTAGCAGTGCTTGCTAACAGAAGAATCTGTGTAACTATTGCTCATACATTTTTGTTCACATACATAGGCTACATGTGTTTTCAGAATCCCTCAAATGAGTAATTAAACTTCACTCTGCACCCTGGACGAGAGCAGAACAAGCCCTGGACATTTTAGTTCTTGTTTTATTGGCTGTTGCTGTATATTTTAGTCTGATAGTCATCTGTCATTCGTTTGATTGTTTGTTTATTTTGTTATTGTTATGTCTGTCAGTTCTTGCCTCTTTATTTTCTCAAAATTGAAGTTTGTTGTAATAAAAACATTTACATTTATTATTTATTGAAAAAGTAAGTTGATCTTACTGAAATCCTCTTCTTCTTCTGAGACTAAATTTTAAAATGTATCTCCTCCTAGAGCTTTCAAGCTAAAACCGGTAAACTCGGGTCAGAGCGTCAGACTGTTCTTATGGATGGTTTATAGATTTCATAAACCAGACTATTAAAACTACCTAAAATCCCATAGACTTTCATTGAGGGGGTGAAAATTTTATACAATAAAACTTAAGGTGTATTTTAGCTGTCTACTGCCATAGCAAAGCTTAAAAACTCTACTGAGAATGCATGCTAGTCACTTGTTAATCATGTTAATGACATGCTAGTCACTTGTTAGTCATGTTAACATTATGCTAATCACTTTGCTAGTCATGCTAACAACATGCTAGTCACTTGACAATCATGCTAACAACATGCTATTCACTTACTTATCATGCTAATTGCATTCTAGTCACTTGTTAATCATGCCAATGAAATGCTAGTCACTTGCTAATCATGCTAACAACAAGCTAGCCACTTGTTAGTCATGCTAACAACATGCTAGTCACTTTGCTGATCATGCTAGCAACATGCTAGTCATGCTAGCAGCATGCTAGTTCCTTGCTAAACATGCTAACAACATGCTAGCCACTTGCTTATCATGTTAACAACATGTTTATAACATGCTAATCACTTGTTAATAATGCTAATGACAAGCTAGTCACTTGCTAATCATACTAAAAATATGTTAGTAACTTTGCTAATCATGCTAATAACATTCTAGTCACTTATTAAACATGCTAACAACATGCTACATACACCTTAATCACTTGCTAATCATGCTAATGACATGCTAACAACATGCTAGTTGCTTGCTAATCATGCTGGAAATTTGCTAATGACATGCTAGTCACTTTCTTATCATGCTTGAAACATGCTAGTGACATGCTAACAACGTGCTAATCATGCTAATGACATGATAATAATGCTGGAAACATGTTAATGAAATGATAGTAACTTCATTAGTAATCATTATTTATATGTCTATTATCTATTTATTTTTTTGATAGGTTTTATTGCCTTCAAAACTTGTGACATTCAGCCAAGTATGGTGACCCATACTCAGAATTTTTGCTCTGCATTTAACCCATCCGAAGTGTGTGTGCTGCGGCGCCCGGGGAGCAGTTCAGGGTTCGATGCCTTGCTCAAGGGCACCTAAGTCGTGGTATTGAAGGTGGAGAGAGAACTGTACATGCACTCCCCCCACCCACAATTCCTGCCGGCCCGGGACTCGAACTCACAACCATTCGATTGGGAGTCTGACTCTCTAACCATTAGGCTACGACTTCCCTTTCAAACTACTTTAAACTGAAAGATCTCAAATTTTAAGTTTCTTAAAACTACTTAAACATTCTGGCTAGGCCTTTTCAAACCTAAAAGTCTTTCCACAAACTTAACTATCTACTTTTATTCTATTATTTTAAACTCACTTTTCTGACTTCTGCTGAGTGTTTGATGTCTTGAATCTTCTTGATTCTGTTCTGGATCATCAGCTGCACGTCTTTCTGTGTCTTCATCAGTTCAGTCTATAGAGAGAACAACACAGACACATTTATCATAACACAGATTAAACTCACAATATGAAATAAAATCTGATTCCTCATGATATCAGTCCTTTAAAAGAATAATAACGTCTACCTTCTTCTCTTGACTCTCCTCTTCTATAGGAACAGTGTTGTGGTTCTTGTGGTCTTTCACAGTGCAGATTGAACACACACATGTCTGATCATCTCTACAGAACAGATCCAGAGGTCTCTCGTGTTTCTGACATATATAGTCCTCCAGATTACTCACAGGATCCATCAGTTTGTGTTTCTTCAAACGTGTCACTCTCAAATGAGGCTCCAGGTGAGTTTCACAGTAAGAGCTCTGACACACCAGACACGACTTCAGCGCTTTCAGCTTTCTTTCCTCACAGATGTCACACAGAACTTCAGTTGTTTCCTCAGGACTTTTCTTCTTACAGTGATCTACGAGCTCTCGGAGTGTGGTATTAATCTTGAGATCAGGTCTTTGCTTGAATGTTTCGTTACAGTTTGGACAGCTGCAGGTCTGGCTGTTGTCCCAGCACTTATTCAGACAGATCTTGCAGAAGTTGTGTCCACATGGAGTCGTGACTGGATCAGTGAACACATCCAGACATACAGAGCACTGAATCTCCTCAGACAGTGAACTCATGGAGGATGACATGACTGGAAAGAGACATTATTTAGGATTAGTGTGAACTCCTTCAATACTGTTTATGAAGAATCCCATGATGCACCTCATGAAGCTGGTTGAATGTAAAGAGTGTTTAGAGACAAATATAAAGAGATCATTTACAGTCAGCTGGTTATTATTGTAAAATTATTAAATGTGAAGCTCATTACATAACCACTTACCTAAATAAATAATTAATAATTCTTGTTAAGATGAAATTATTTGATCTACTTTACATTCCTGAACTGTACATATTCAAAATTATAAAAGAAAAGTCAAAGTCAAAGTGTTTTTCTGGGTTATTGACTTACATGGAGGGACACTTTCAATACTCCGTCTCCTGGTTTTTCTTGCTGTTAGTGAAGATTCTGCCATTGTTCTTTCCCTCTTAAAGCCTTTTAAAGAAAAATGATAGTTTAACTGGTTAAAATGTGAGAACTGATAGTGATGGAAACACAATCATTTGTTTGAAACAAAGTGAGAGACTCGTAAACTTACTGAGCAATCTGAACTATGACCTGCTGTTTAAAGAAAGTACAAAGTACATGCTTTATATTTCCCAACAAACATATATATCTCCTTATCCAAAATTAGATGAATCTTTCCACAAAATATATTAAATGATCATAAGTTATTGTGTAATGTAAAAGTGATTTTCAGCTGCAGTGAAACAGGTTTGTGTTCAGTTTGTCTGCTGGTCATTTACTTCCTGTTTTACCTGTTTGTCTTTATGTCGCGTGACAAAATGACAGAAACACCAAACTTTGTCTAATCTAATGACATACTGTTAATACAATTCTGATATCATTTCAGTGCAGTAAACATCTAAAGTATCTGAGTATTTGACACGCTTAAACCTACTTCTGTTCAACTCATTCCAGTCTGACATAAACCCTACTAAACCAGACCACTGTCATTAGAAAACTGTTCAGGACAATCTCTCTTATATTTCTATTACTTACCTGTGAGTATCAGATGTGTTCACAAGGGTCTCTGAACGACTCAATATTCTGTTGTTTAAAGAGTTCGATGGTTTCAGGCGTCCATGTTGTTGATCAAGTTAGTTTCACTTTCTCTGAGTCTCTCACTGAACTACAGTGATGTCAGAGCTGCTCAGGGTGTGTTCTATGGAAAGCCAAATGGGTCAGAATTCGCATGCTTTCCACATTCAATATTTAAACAGCATTTAAATGAGCACTGTTAGGCAGTAAGTTATGCCAGAAGAGGTGAACTTTTTGCATTTTTTTTAACTTTGTGTCTTGATAACATACGTGTGGATAAATGTCTGGATAACGTATGCATGGATAAGCGTACGTATGATAGGTACATTAATAATCATTTGGATTGTCCAATTCTTCCCCAAGGAAGGCTTTAAGGTTGTAATGATCATGATAACAGTACCTAAAGTACACATTTGTCTCCCCTGCATGGGCCCGTCCCTTGTCCAACATCTTATGATCACACTTAACACCGGAGTACCACAGGGCTGTGTGCTGAGCCCATTCCTCTACTCCCTTTACACCCACGACTGCAAGCCTGTGCATGGATCCAACTCCATCATCAAGTTTGCAGTAGACACCACGGTGATTAGCCTCATCAGAGACAACGATGTGACGCCTACATGGTGCGCTGACAATAACCTGCTCCTCAACACCAGCAAGACAAAGGAGCTCATTATGGACTTCAGGAAGAAGAAAGGAGGTACGCACGACCCCATCCACATTAGCGGGACGGTTGTTGAATGTGTCTCCAGCTTCAAGTTCCTGGGAACCACCATCTCTGAGGACCTGTCCTGGACTACAAACACCTCCAGTCTGGTCAAGAAGGCTCACCAGCGCCTCTTCTTCCTCAGGACACTGAAGAAGAACCAGCTGTCTTCAACCATCCTGGTGAACTTCTACTGGTGTGCGATCGAGAGCATCCTGACCAGTTACATCACAGTCTGGTATGGGAACTGCTCAGTGGCTGACCGCAAGGCACTGCAGAGGGTGGTGAAAACTGCCCAACGCATCACAGGGACAACACTTCCTGCTCTAACACAGGAACAGCTTTTTCCCTACAGCTGTCTCCTTGCTGAACTCTGCCCTCTGACACCCCTCAACACCCCCCCCCCCCACACACACACACACAGACTCCTCACCCTACATCTGATTTACAAACAAACAAACAAACAAACAAAAAACAGTAAAATTGTTATTACTTGCACTACCGCCTGTTCATCCAGATCACTGAGTAATCTATTTGCACAATGAAATATTTTCTAAGCACTTTACTGTCCACTGCACTATAGTAAATGATGTTCATATATTCATAGTTTCTGCCTATAGTGTACATACACTTTTATATAATCCATCTGTATAGTATGCTCATAGTACAACTATCTGTATATCATGCTGATAGTATGTCAAATCTGTAAATTATGTCCATAATACTGCCTTATTTGTATATTTATTGTACATTTGTAACATATTGTAGACACTGTATATTCTGTTTATTGCACTTCTGGTTAGATGCTAACTGCATTTATTTGCCTTGTACCTTATGTGCACTGACAATAAAGTTTAATCGAATCTAATCTAGTATTTATTTTTGTTTGTTGATTAAGTTAAATTAGAAAAATGTTTGTAACATTTTGTGTTTGGTAAATTGAAGTTTTAGTTTTTTTTAAAGGAACGAGCAAACGGCAGACAGTGAGTTGAGCATTATGTTTGATCAATTGTATTTTTCTCAAACCAACCCGACTTGCCTAAAATAAACAGACAGAGGAGAGTGAGAGCTTTGCAGTTCATGGAGGCGTCAGCTTGCATTTATTTTGTATTTTTTTTATGAGAGTAAAAATAAAAAAAATACGCCGACATATTTGCTCATAAATGTAAGAGTAGCCTATGAATCATTCGGAACTGCAAATGGTCTACTTGTATCTGTGTGCACTCACAATATTAACTTAACCTTATGCTTTTGTAAAATAAGGAAAACAATCAGGGCTGAATTTCCCAAAAGTTTCGCAAGCCTAAGAAGTTCGCAAAAACGATCGTACGACTGATCTTAATATTACGGTCTGTTTCACAAAAGCATCGTAACTTAGCACTTGAAAATCATTGTAGATCTACGAGTGCTCTGGAGTAATCATAAAACACTTAAGTGCATCGTAAGAAGACAGATTTATTTGATCACCTGCAGGACACTCGGCAGATTACACCTTTAGCTTGATTCAAGTGCAGTGTGATCATAATATAAGGATTTGATTGTGCTTTATTGTAAACTTTATGACTCGTTTTCTTTATTTTTTTATTAATTGATCAGTTAAATAATTAAAAAGAACAGAAATACACATTTAAATTAAATGACTGAAAAAAAAGAATAAAAGAAGTAGCTAATGTAGGAAATGCTTCAAAGTCTGGGGGGAAAATATGTCAATGACTTGCTGAAGTGCACGAATACCAACTAAGTAGCCTATTGGACCTGGAAATAACATCTCTCTCTTTCTTTATAGCCTACTGTATATAAATAAATACATTTTAATAAAAGTATGCATTTAGAAGAAGCTTTTATCCAAAGCGATTTACAGTGCATTCAGGCTAACATTTTTACCTAACATAATATATATTTAAAGTATATTTATTATGTAAAGTATAATATTATACACTATAATATAATATTGTATTGTATTATAGTTATTATATCCAAGTTGTCTGTCTGGAACACAGCATTAGGTTAACGTCAATAAACGATCGTGTACTACAATGAAGAGTCTTTCTATAATGTGACATTTCAGCACTTGACAAACAGACAGCGACTCCTAAGCAGCACTTAAAGCACAGCTACATGCGACTGTGTTAAGTGCATTGTTAGGAAACGCACGTGAAAATAACGAACGATCGTGAAATTACTCGTAGAAAACGCTCTTAAGGTCTAAGATTAATCGTTATTGAGAAACCCGGCCCAGGATGCACTTTCTGTCCTCTTGGTCTTGAGCAGGAGCGCTTCACCGACATGATAAATATATCTAGAGAATGCTTTTTGCATTTTAAATTACTATTTTAAAACGAAATAACTCAACAAACAAAAACTCTTTCATTATGTAATCCGAAAGATGCATTTATCTCTAAAGGCACGTACAATGAGGAGATTTTTGCAACATTGACTCCGAAGACAAACATCCCGCCTCTAATTTTTATTTATTTATTGTTTGTTTGTTTTTGTACCACTATGCTTAAACTGTGTTTGCATTCAATAGCATATAAAGCAGCATTTTTGTGCCACGCTGAAAAATAACCTAATAAATAAGATTAATGTCATAATGTTTTAAGAATAAAGTAAAAATTACGATAATAAAATTATGTTATATTGTGAAGTGTTAAAAAAAGTATGTGGCATCCATAATTCTTTTAACTTTTTTGAACGAACTTTTTATTTTCAACATGCATTAAAATATTCATGTTTATTTCGTACTGCAAATATTAAAGAGGAAAATATCACTGATTCATATGCAGCTACTGAACAAATTATCTCACTACAAATTAAAGTGTAAAAAAAGACGTTTATTGTTTGTATTTTATCATAAAATTGACTATGATGACTATGAAAATTAATAATGATGGACTTGAAAACTTTAAACATAATTTCGAAGCATTAGCTTTTACGACTGTGATCATAAGGCTTCAGTTCTGTAGATATCAACACATGAAAAGTAGACTACTATATAGTGACAGACTTATTTTAATAGACATAACACTTGAACATTAAAATGTGTCTGGGTAGACCAGATTCAAAACATTTTCAAATAGGCAAATGTATAAACATATTAACAATATATAGACTATTAATCTGAACATGTAGCGTAGCCTACAAGAAACTGCTCTTGTAATAAGCAGCTGTATGACATGAACAAAACAAAAGAACTCTGAAATAATAGACATCTGCTGATCATACAATTATCTAGTTTTCAGAAATGAGATCTAATCTAGTGATTTCTTTCTTTAGAGATGTGCTGATTAACTATTACCAGTAAATTCATATGTGCTCACATTAAAATCAGTATATATTATCACTATTATTTTATTTAAATTGTAACTGTGAATATATTTGGACACTCCATGTTAGTCACTGAATAGACTTTTCATTAACAATTTCATTTCACTATGATGTACTGACAGTATAGTTTTATATAATCCATGTGCATTGCTTATCCTAAAGATTTCCCAATTGATTTTCAATTTTACTAAATGCTGTCCTGATTCCTGACACACAACCAGAAGCAACCTGACCAGAGTTTCCACTTCACTGAAAAGGCCACGGACTTCCACTGACAAACCTTTAAGAATGTTTGCTGCCTCCAAACTGGATCCAAATTGGTAGTTATGCCTAAACATTGGTAACTGAACTGATCTCAGGATACTCACAACACACTGAATCAGTTTGTCCAGTGAGCAGAGTGTCCTCTAGTTTCTGTAAGGTCAGCAGATCTTCCTGATGAAAACCACATCAAGCACCTGATAAAACTCAACTCTGTAATACTCTGTTGCAGTTTTTGGCTTGTATGTGCTTGCATCTGTGCTAAAACGCTTAGGAAGTCGCCTTGGTTCTGGAACTTTGATAGACTCTAGATTTAGAGAATCCACAATCACATTTGCTTGCTCAAAAAGACTTTGAAAGGCATCTTCATCTCTTTTGTCTTTCAAGACAGACTGAACACAAGGAATGGCAGTTTCCTGAGCATACACAGTTGTCGCATGGCAGTGGGATTGGCTTTTAGCATGGGCTGTAAACTTTTCAACTGCCTTTTTCCAGTTTCTAAAACCAGTACTCACAAAGACAGGGTCCATCTTAGAGACAAGCATTGTCTTCTTTGAGAGGATTTTTGCACAATAAAAGCATAAAACCCCTTTTAATGTGGTACTGTAATGCATTCATGGGAACATCTGAAACCATTTTTGCTGAAAGTGTAGCACATAGTTTGCTCTCGTCTGTACTTTTATAAACTTGGGATCAGGATGTGCAGGATTTAAGCAAGTGATGATTTCTGAATCTTCTCTGTCTCTGTTTTCTGTGCTCAGTTTGTCTCTAACATTAGGTTCATTCTGAAACGGACATTACAACACTGTTACACACCAAATAGCTCCCTAGTATATTGTGTACAGTAAAGAAAATTGTACATTTAGTTTGTCATATCAAAAACTGTTCCCTATCAGAAATGTTTTATTCTTACCTGCTCATCTGAAACTGCTGTTTGACTATTGTCCTCACCCTGTCCCTCACTGTGATGTACACATATTACAGTTTTAGCCAGTTTTATTGACTGAATGAACTTTTCATTAGTGTTTGTGTGTCATTACCTGATCAGATGTTCTTCCTGTCCTTCTTTTGATTGGTTTCATCTGCTGCTACTTTCACATTGGATCTGAATCATCTGATATAAGAACAAAACCACTAAGACATACAACTAAAACACCAAAAACGAACATATTATTAAACCGCGCTGTATACAATCTGTTCTTAATATCTATTTAAAATTCTCTATTTAAAATTCTATTTTAATTGACCAAGTAATCCTCATTAAACAAAACTCATAAAAATTACAGCATACTTTTAAAGATGTATAATAATCTGATGATCAAACATTTTTGAACATGTCTCTGTTTTCTTACCCGTTTGTCTGAAAGAGCTGCTGTCTGTTGTCTTCTCCCTGTTCCTCACTGTGATGGAGAAAGGCAGGAATGTAAAACCTAACTTTACAAAGCTGCTGTTTTTCTATACTGTTTCCTATTGTATTTTATTGATTAATGGCATCTTCTTTACCTGATCACCTGCTCATCCTCTCTCTCTGCTGACTTTTCTACCCTGCTGCTACATTTACCTCGAATCTGTTATAAAAACATGTTAAGAGATTATACACCTCATAACATTATGACATTTGTGTATAATCATCATTCATAAAATTCTAACATAGTAGAGATTATCAAAAGAAAGAAATGAAGTATTGAAACCGCCAGTAGGTGGCAGCGTTTCACTGTTTTAATGAGTTAGACACTTCTAGCGTTCATTCATGCAATTCGTTCAAAAGTCAGGGCCCGGTTCCCCAAAACGTTCTTATCGCTAAGCAGTTCTTAACCTATTCCTTAACTTCTCTCTTAACCTTATGGTAGAGTTGGGGTACTCGAACTTGGACTCGGACTCGAGTCCGGACTCGAGTCCAATTTTGAATGAACTCGGACTTGTCACGCACTCGGGTGAATTTGTACTCGGACTTGACCCGGACTTGAACATTTTGGACTCGGAAAATATTCAGAGTACAGTCGAGTCCACGTCATGTGTAACAATAAAACCAGCATAAAATTGAAGTGATAAATTAATGAATGTCTCCCCTTCTGTCATTTTACTGCACCACACCGGCAGGCAGAAGTCTCCTGCTTGCAGACGAAACACACGCACCACTCACTGGATATCAATGTGGATTAGTGATGGGAAGTTCGATTCTTTTCCGCGAACCGTTTCTTTCGGACGGTTTGATTCAATAAACCGGTTGAAAAAAAAACAGTTCACCGGATACATAATCCATTGCGATGTATTTGTTATTAAATGAACTTAGGTTTCGTCAGATTGCTCTTCATTCAAGCCCTCGGTTTAACCCGCACTCATTACATTAGCACAAAATCAGTTCAGAATCAATCACCAAAAGAATCAGTTCGGTTCAGACGCACTGTGAGTCAGTCGGCTTCATGCTGAATCACGAATGCGCAGTATCATCAGCTCCTCGGTTCTCGAATCGGACGCGTCCGAAAGAAACGGTTTTCGGTTCAGTTTACCGATGATCTGAAAACTGATACAACCGGTTCTTGACTCGAGAACGAGAATCGCTCAAAACCCGGGTAGGAAAATCTGACAGGGTAGGATAAAATGTCAGGACACCGGCACATGCTGCGCAGTTCAGTATCATCAGCTGCTCTAGGCCAGTGGTTCCCAAAGTAGGGGTCGCGACCCACCCCCGGCGCAGGGGTCGCGAGATGATTTCGATATAGGCTTTATATATTTTTGTTTCAATTAATTTAACTCTTTCGCATCGCACGTACGATCACACCGGTGTGGTCAGTCTAGGATAGTCCCTGGAGTGTAACTGTTACGACCACACCAGTCAGTGCATGACGTGAAATTCAAATGTGCTCTCGCAAGTTGGCTGGCGCTGAGCCAGAGACAAGTGCGCTCAGAGCTGTCATCACAACTTTTCAGTGTTTTCAACCACATAATGTTTATTTTAGGTTTCAGACATATAAGTACTAGAAAAAACATTACATTTAGAGTTTGTAAAATACACACTGATGTCAAAGGAAGAGGCAATAATAATCTTTTTCATTATAATTAGACACATTTTATTCATATCAGATACACATTGTGTAAGTAACTTTAAAGTTTACTCCATTATTCTCCCAGTCCACCAGCCACTTACTTTTATGTATTTCGGGAGAAGTGGATGAATTCACGTGTTGTAAATCCAACAGATCTGATTCTCTGAACTGCGTCTGCGGCACAAACTAAGATGGCGGCGCCCATCGCGCATACAGCTCAACTAACGCGATCGTTATAAAGGTGTTTAAACAACAAAACACTTCCACTTGCATATATTTGACAATCGGAATATCAGCTATTTCATGCCATATCTAACAAATTTGTTAATATTTTGAATAAAAAAGGAAAAATGACAAAAGCAGATCATTCATTCAGCTCTGTTGTTGCTGCGGTATGTCACGTGACAAGCAATGACGCGTCACCATGGAAAGCATAAAGTGACACATCTAGCGGATTAACATGAGTGTGTGTGTGTGTGTGTGTGTGTGTGTGTGTGTGTGTGTGTGTGTGTGTGTGTGTGTGTGTGTGCGTGCGTGCGTGCGTGCGTGCGGGTGTGAGCACGCGTGTGAGCAGCTCAGACTTACTCGACTGGTTCCTGATGGCAGAATAATAAACGAGTTCAACCCAACATAGCTGCACAGTTACTTTCCGAGAGAGAACAGGTGGATATCGAGCAGCTCATGCAGACTTGTAACACTGATTTTGCACGCAGAACAATAAAATATAACTTCGTGTGCTTTGAGACTGGTCATAAAATCGATTTGCTGTACATTTCACGCGACAAGAGGTGTTTTTTTGGGGGGGGGGGGGTCGCGGGGCAGCAGCGCATTTATCATGGGGTCGCGGGCTAAAAAGTTTGGGAACCCCTGCTCTAGGCTACTCGTGTTCATGTTCTGTTTACTACAAACTCAGTTTGTGAATCTGTCATCATTAACTATAAATACAGTACAGATATTTCATAAATCATCCCTTATCCATATTAAACATGGAGTCTTTAGAGTCTTAATTATTGTCCAACTTCCCTAAAAAACCCCTTTGGCCCATACATAATCTACAATATACAGATTAGAAACATGTAGCCCCTATCTTAAAAAAAAAAAAAAAAAAAAAAAACGTATATATATATATATATATATATATATATATATATATATATACACATTTTTTTTTAATAGTTTTATCACACTTTCCGATGTTTAACAAAATACTTGAAAAATTACACGCATGCGCAGTATCATCAGTTCATCGGTTCTCAAATCGGACGCCTCCGAAAGAAACGGTTTTCGGTTCAGTGTACTGGTGATCCGAAAACCGATGCAACCGACTACCAGAGACATCAGCAGCAACCAACAGATGCTGCACAGCTCAGCATTGCAGGATTTGCAAGACCAGAACTGACCAAACAAGCAATGCAACTTTATGATGCAAGTTCTCCAAGACAACAAGAAATTCATAATGTCATCATTAAGGATCTCCTCTTTGGCTGCACTTTACCTCTGTCAAATGTGGGGGAGAGGCATTAAATAACTGAAATGTCATCTTTAACTGGAGGACAATATAGTGTGATACAATAATAAAATAGGTTCATTTGTATTTTCATGCACTTGTAATACAATAAAACCTTTGAAACCTTTTTTGATAGGAAACTCTGTTGACATAAAATAAAAATGTTAAATGGCAATGACTAGATGTAACAGTGGTATTTTTTTTATTACATTTTTATATTGCCATTGGTTTAATGGGTTGAAAGGTTAAAATATTAATAGAATGTAAAAATGTACAATACCAATTTATAATCTTTTTTAATTTAATTACTTTCTGGACTCGGGCGGACTCGACTCGGACTCGGCCTTTAAGAACTCGGACTTGAGTCCAACTCGGCCCCTTTTGGACTCGGACTCGGACTTGGACTCGATGTTTGTGGACTTGGTCTTGACTCGTACTCGACAAAGGTGGACTCGGACCCAACTCTACCTTATGGCACGATTCCCGACACGTTCGTAAGTATATCTTCTGTAAGTCACACTTTCGTAAGGTTGTTTGAGCTCAAGACTCTGTACAGCAGTCTTTAGAAACCAGCGCAGCGCAGTACAAGTCAAACTATGGTATGTTGTCAATGTTGTGGCTCAACAATGATTTTCTGTTATTTTTAAGATTCATAATAAATTATGTTCGCAATGGATACAGGCATATTTATGAAGTTGACTAGATCTGTGTGATCAGAACTAATATGGTAATTAGGCTTTTTCGTAATGTAATTAAAGCGAATTGGCAATCAATTTTTTGATAATTAAAATCTGGCAAACAATTTGGCTCTAAATGGCTAAGATCTATAAATGGGTAAGCATGGTGGTGTCCAGTAAGCGACCATAGCAGCGATCCAACGTGTCCTTGTATTGAATCAAAGACGGAGCCGGACAGAGTCCATGTCAATATTTTTATTCGGCAAAACTTAAGCCCTTTTCACATTTTGCCTGACGTGGCTATATTAAAAAAAAAATCGCCTCCCAAGACAACTCATTATGTAGCTGCTGGACCTTCCCAGACCTGCGCTTGTCAGGATAACGCGGCGGAATTCTGCTTTAAGCCCTGAAGCCCAGCGCTACTTTTATTTTTATTTTTATTTATTTATTTTTTTTGCTACAGAGAGATTCATCAAGGTCGTGGGAGAGGGATACGGCCTAATCAAGACCTAGGTGTGGAGGTGCGTCCACACTGTCACCAAGTCCCTTCTGCGCCATGCCGGGGATTACATCCTCGTGGATGGCACACTCATCCCTATCGCCAATCCATCAGTGATTGATCAGGCGTACATATCACGAAAGGGATACGCGGCAATAACGTGCAGGTTATAGTGGACCACAGGGGTGTGATATCTGACCCGGTGGCAAGGTCCAGCAAAACTTCAAGTTCTCTGACGAGAAGCTTGGTGCCCTTTTTTACGTTGCCTCCCCAGCATATTTTGTATCTAATTCGCTCTCTCTCTGTTCATTGTAGATAGTTTGTTTTTTATTAAAAACATAAACAAATTGCAATCAATACATTAATATAAAAGTGTATTATATAATTTTATAAGTCGTTAAACCCATGTCAAAAAGCGGCACAAGTGGCACAACGGGATAAGGAGGGTGGATGTTTTCCACAAGTTCATCAAACAACCGCAGTAAGAATATTTCATCAAGCACGGTGACTAATGGCTTCTCCTACAATTGTTATTTGCACTTCTTGCCACATGTACAGTTTATCTATCTCTGTCGCTGATGAGAGATTCACATGTGATAAATGCAGGGAAACAGTTAGGCTGACAGAGAAGATTTCAGAATTAGAGACACGCATCCAAACTTTAATTGAGGACAGTAAGAATGTTAGGGCTCTAGATACGGCTTTGGATGCGTCTAGCTCAGGGATTCCTGTACATTGTCCGGTTCCAGCAGAGCCCCTGCAGCAGGGCAACTGGGTGACGGTGAGGCAGCGTAGTCGTGGGTCCAAACACCGCTCTTCTGTTCCGATCAAAACATTAAACAGGTTCTCCCCACTCAGTGATGCACCCACTGAGAAACCTGATGAAAGTGCTCTAGTTATTGGCGATTCTATTGTACGGAACGTGAATATAGAGACACCAGCCACCATAGTCAAATGTTTACCGGGAGCCAGAGCGCCTGACATCTTGGCAAATTTAAAAGTGCTGGCTAATGCTAAACGTAAATACAGTAAGATTGTTATTCATGCCGGCGCTAATGATGTTCGACTTCGCCAGTCGGAGATCACTAAAAATAACTTTAAAGAGGTGTGTGAACTTGCAAGCACGATGTCAGACACTGTAATATGCTCTGGTCCCCTCCCTGCTTACCGTGGTGATGAGATGCATAGCAGATTGTCATCACTCAATGGCTGGATGTCTAAGTGGTGCCCACAGAATAACATAGGTTATATAGACAATTGGACGAGCTTTTGGGGCAGACGTGACCTGTTTAAAAGAGATGGTCTTCATCCCTCCTGGGGTGGCGCCACTCTTCTGTCTAGAAATATGGCACATAGTCTTAGTGTTTATACTTGACTAACTGGGGCCCAGGTCAGGAAGCAGACAGACTGGCTAAACCGACCGTCTGCTAGCTGCCTCCCGTCACAGAGGTCAGTTAATTCTCAGCACATAGAGACTCTTTCACCTAGATATCACACTATAGAGACTGTGTCTGTTCCCCGAACTAGAAAATACAAAAAAACGTCCAAACCAAGTTAAGGTTAACAATTTAATTGAGGTTCAACAAATAAAAAACAAATGCAATATGGATAAACAAATGATAAAGATTGGCTTATTGAATATCAGATCCATTTCTACGAAAACACTTTTTGTAAATAATATGATAACTGATCATAATATAGATGTGCTCTGTTTGACAGAAACCTGGCTAAAACCTGATGATTACATTATTTTAAATGAGTCCACCCCCCAAGATTACTGTTATAAACACGAGCCGCGTCTAAAAGGCAAAGGGGGAGGAGTTGCTTCAATTTATGACAACGTTTACAGGATTTCTCAGAGGGCAGGCTTCAAGTATAACTCGTTTGAAGTAATGGCGCTTCATATAACATTATCCAGAGAAACCAATGTTAATGATAAATCCCCTGTTATGTTTGTACTGGCTACTGTATACAGGCCACCAGGGCACCATACAGACTTTATTAAAGAGTTTGGTGATTTTACATCCGAGTTAGTTCTGGCTGCAGATAAAGTTTTAATAGTTGGTGATTTTAATATCCATGTCGATAATGAAAAAGATGCATTGGGATCAGCATTTATAGGCATTCTGAACTCTATTGGTGTTAGACAGCATGTTTCAGGACCTACTCATTGTCGAAATCATACTCTAGATTTAATACTGTCACATGGAATTGATGTTGATAGTGTTGAAATTATTCAGCCAAGTGATGATATCTCAGATCATTATTTAGTTCTGTGTAAACTTCATATAGCCAAAATTGTAAATTCTACTTCTTGTTACAAGTATCGAAGAACCATCACTTCTACCACAAAAGACAGCTTTTTAAGTTATCTTCCTGATGTATCCGAATTCCTTAGCATATCCAAAACCTCAGAACAACTTGATGATGTAACAGAAACTATTGACTCTCTCTTTTCTAGCACGTTAAATACAGTTGCTCCTTTACGCTTAAGGAAGGTTAAGGAAAACAGTTTGACACCATGGTATAATGAGCATACTCGCACCCTAAAGAGAGCAGCCCGAAAAATGGAGCGCAGCTGGAGGAAAACAAAACTAGAGGTATTTCGTATTGCTTGGCGGGAAAGTAGCATATCCTATTGAAAAGCATTAAAAACTGCTAGATCTGATTACATTTCTTCTCTTTTAGAAGAAAACAAACATAACCCCAGGTATTTATTCAATACAGTGGCTAAATTAACGAAAAATAAAGCCTCAACAAGTGTTGACATTTCCCAACACCACAACAGTAATGACTTTATGAACTACTTTACTTCTAAAATCGATACTATTAGAGATAAAATTGCAACCATTCAGCCGTCAGCTACAGTATCACATCAGACAGTGCACTATAGACCCCCTGAGGAACAGCTCCACTCATTCTCTACTATAGGAGAGGAAGAATTGTATAAACTTGTTAAATCATCTAAACCAACAAGATGTATGTTAGACCCTATACCATCTAAGCTCCTAAAAGAGGTGCTTCCAGAAGTCATAGGTCCTCTTCTGACTATTATTAATTCCTCATTGTCATTAGGATATGTCCCCAAAACCTTCAAACTGGCTGTTATTAAGCCTCTCATAAAAAAAACCACAACTTGACCCCAGAGAACTTGTTAATTATAGACCAATCTCGAATCTCCCTTTTCTGTCCAAGATACTAGAAAAGGTGGTATCCTCACAATTATATTCCTTCTTAGAGAAAAATGGTATATGTGAGGATTTCCAGTCAGGATTTAGACCGTATCATAGTACTGAGACTGCTCTCCTTAGAGTTACAAATGATCTGCTCTTATCATCTGATCGTGGGTGTATCTCTCTATTAGTTTTATTGGATCTTAGTGCTGCGTTTGACACAATTGACCACAGCATTCTTTTGCATAGACTTGAACACTTTGTTGGCATCAGTGGAAGTGCATTAGCATGGTTTAAATCGTACTTATATGACCGCCATCAGTTCGTAGCAGTGAATGAAGATGTATCATATCGATCACAAGTGCAGTATGGAGTACCTCAAGGCTCAGTACTAGGGCTGCTAATCTTCACGCTTTATATGTTACCCTTGGGAGATATCATCAGGAAACATGGTGTTAGCTTTCACTGTTATGCTGATGATACGCAGCTCTATATTTCCTCGCAGCCCGGTGAAACACACCAATTTGAAAAACTAATGGAATGCATAGTCGATATAAAAAATTGGATGACAAGTAATTTCTTACTGCTAAATTCAGAAAAAAACAGAGGTGTTAATCATAGGGCCTAAAAACTCTGCTTGTAATAACCTAGAACACTGTCTAAGACTTGATGGTTGCTCTGTCAATTCTTCGTCATCAGTTAGGAACCTAGGTGTGCTACTTGATCACAATCTTTCCTTAGAAAGCCACGTTTCTAGCATTTGTAAAACTGCATTTTTCCATCTCAAAAATATATCTAAATTACGGCCTATGCTCTCAATGTCAAATGCAGAAATGTTAATCCATGCATTTATGACTTCAAGGTTAGACTATTGTAATGCTTTATTGGGTGGTTGTTCTGCACGCTTGGTAAACAAACTACAGCTAGTCCAAAATGCAGCAGCAAGAGTTCTTACTAGAACCAGGAAGTATGACCATATTAGCCCGGTCCTGTCCACACTGCACTGGCTCCCTATCAAACATCGTATAGATTTTAAAATATTGCTTATTACTTATAAAGCCCTGAATGGTTTAGCACCTCAGTATTTGAATAATCTCCTTTTACATTATACTCCTCTACGTCCGCTACGTTCTCAAAACTCAGGCAATTTGATAAAACCTAGAATATCAAAATCAACTGCGGGCGGCAGATCCTTTTCCTATTTGGCGCCTAAACTCTGGAATAACCTACCTAACATTGTTCGGGAGGCAGACACACTCTTGCAGTTTAAATCTAGATTAAAGACCCATCTCTTTAACCTGGCATACACATAACATACTAATATGCTTTTAATATCAAAATCCGTTAAAGGATTTTTAGGCTGCATTAATTAGGTAAACCGGAACCGGAAACACTTCGCATAACACTGTACTTTCTACATCATTAGAAGAATGGCATCTACGCTAATATTTGTCTGTTTCTCTCTTATTCCGAGGTCACCGTGGCCACCAGTCTGTGTCCAGATCAGAGGGTCACTGCAGTCACCCGGATCCAGTACGTATCCAGACCAGATGGTGGATCAGCACCTAGAAAGGACCTCTACTGCCCTGAAAGACAGCGGAGACCAGGACAACTAGAGCCCCAGATACAGATCCCCTGTAAAGACCTTGTCTCAGAGGACCACCAGGACAAGACCACAGGAAACAGATGATTCTTCTGCACAATCTGACTTTGCTGCAGCCTGGAATTGAACTACTGGTTTCGTCTGGTCAGAGGAGAACTGGCCCCCCAACTGAGCCTGGTTTCTCCCAAGGTTTTTTTCTCCATTCTGTCACCGATGGAGTTTCGGTTCCTTGCCGCTGTCGCCTCTGGCTTGCTTAGTTGGGGTCACTTCATCTACAGCGATATCGTTGACTTGATTGCAAATAAATGCACAGACACTATTTAACTGAACAGAGATGACATCACTGAATTCAATGATGAACTGCCTTTAACTATCATTTTGCATTATTGAGACACTGTTTTCCAAATGAATGTTGTTCAGTGCTTTGACGCAATGTATTTTGTTTAAAGCACTATATAAATAAAGGTGATTGATTGATTGACAGATGCCGCATCAAATGTAAATGATCTGCAATAGATCTGCCCCTTACACAATATGACTGATCCTTGTGAATCATTTCATGCAGTACATCATTTAACCTTTTAGCAACACACTTAGAGAGAATTTTATATTCTGAACATAGGATAGCTACAGGTCTCCAATTTTTTAGTAGCGTCAAATCTCCCTTCTTTGGAAGCAATGTTAAAATAGCACGCTGACAACTTCTTGTTAAACATCCTTCACTTAGACATTTCTGAGCAACTTCAAAAAAATCAGGACCAATAATAATCCAAAAACATTCATAAAATTCGGCAGGAAGTCCATCAATCCCTGGTGCCCGTCCTGATGAGAGATCCATTACTGCTGAGGTCAGTTCATTAAAAGTAAGTTGTGCTTCCAAAAGTTGTTTTTTTTTTCTATAGATAGCTCAGGAAGATCTTGTAAAAGTTGATGTCTACATTGTTCCTTTAAGGACTCAGCAGAATATAATTCAGTATAAAAATCCACTGCATGCCTGGTGCCTACGCATCCTTTCCGTGTCTGAAACAAGGTGTCCATCCTTATCTTTTAAAAACAACTTCTTTTTTCCATGTTTAGTCTTCCGTTCTAAATCAAAAAAGAAGGATGTAGGAGCATCTATGTCTCTTTTTGTTAAAAAACTATTTTTTATAAGTTCTCCTTTGACTTTTTCATCAAGGATTGATTTCAAACAGTTTTTCTTTTCAGTCCACATATCCTTCAATTTAGGAGAAGTGTTTACAATCATATTCCCTTCAATAATCTTAAGTTCTTTCTCCAAACTCTCTAATGTTTTCTTCAAAAACAGGGTAGAGTGAGAAGAATATTGTTGGCAATACTCCTTAATAAACACTTCCCCAATCTCCCACCACTGAATAATATTATCATATCTTCCTTTCTCGGTCTTCCAAACTTCCCAACAATTCTGAAAATTTTCACAAAAGAATGTGTCTTCCAACAATTTAACATTAAAATGCCAATAAGAACTCTTATAGGTTTTTGTTATGAGACTACATTCAACTGTGATTAGTTTGTGTTCTGAAGAAGAGACAGGAGTAATCGTTGAATTCAGGCTCCTGTTCCTCATATTATGAGATAGATAAAACCTGTCTAAACGAGCAGAAAGTGTGTCATTACTAAAACTCACCCAAGAGTACTGTTTAACTAAAGGATTGTTTTCTCTCCATACATGTGATAAGTGAAAATTATTTACCAATCTAGCAAGACAAGTGTCTGACATTTGATGTGGTTCTTCCCCATTCCTATCGAAAACGAAATCTAAAGTGCAGTTCCAGTCTCCACCGAAAACAACAAAATCTCCATCATGTTGTCGTTTTAAAAACTGTTCTAACTTAGAAAAGAGCCTTATTCTCTCAATGACTAAATTTGGAGCATAAATGTTCACAAAAGTAAAATTGTCACACACCTGGACTCATTTAGTGTGTTTTTTGCCCGTGACCCAGTTTCTGTCTTTCCGTGTTTGATTAGTTCCCAGGTGTGTCCATTATCTTCCTCATGTGTTCCATGTCCCTGTTAATTTAATGATTCCATCCACCTGTGTTTCCCCAATTATCTGTTGTTCATAAGCCGTGTCCCTTCAGTTCTGTGTTGTCGGGTCTGCTCACTTGTGCTCACTTGTGCTCATTCATCACTTGCTACTTACGTGTGTCTACCTCTGTGCTCCATGTTGGATATCCCCTGTGTTGTTTATATTAAAAACCTTATTCCGTTTATCCTCGACTCCGTATTCCTTCAGGCAGCGTAAAACCGTGACAGAAGACCCGACCCCAAAAGAGAATATAGAAAACTGCGTGTTCTTCCCTCCGTTTTGCTTTTGTTTTTTCACAGTCTTTTCTTTTCTTAGTGTCTATGGATCCCCTCTATCGTCCCGAATTCCTCATCCTCCTGCTGAAGCAGGAAGGACGTTCTCTCGAGGACCATACCAGACAGTTTTTCCTATTAGCTAATGCCACCAGCTACCCGGACGGCGCGCTCTGCACCTTCTACAACACCAGCCTGAACTCCAAATGCAGAGCGTTGTCGTCCGAAGATGGTCCTCGAGAGGATTTCGCCGCATTCGTGGAGTGGACTCTGGCGAGAAATGGGTCACCTCTCACCGTCTGCCCCATAGAGGACCTCGCCAGCCCCACTCCCGACCCAGAGACCAGCCAGCCACCATCACGCCGCACGGAGCCAGAGCCCACCGCAGCCGCAGAGTCCGAGCCATCCACTGACAGGGAGCCGGATCTCGAGAGCGCGACTGACCAGGTGTGTGAGCCGGCAACACTGTGCATCGTGGGAGTCCTCGTGGAGATCGAGGGCGTGGAGGAAAGCCCTGCCCACACTCCTGCGACTGAGGGTGAGCTATATGCAGTCTCTGAAAGTCATATGGAGCAAGTTCTGGATCTGATGGACTGGTCTACGGAGGTAATCCCTAATTTTCCTGTTTCCCCGCTGGTTCCGCCCAGCCCTGAGTTTTCTGTTTCTCCGCTGGTTACGCCCAGCCCTGAGTTTTCTGTTTCTCCGCTGGTTACGCCCAGCCCTGAGTTTTCTGTTTCTCCGCTGGTTCCGCCCAGCCCTGAGTTTCCTGTATCTCCGCTGGCTCCGCCCAGCTCTGAATCTTCTGTTTCTCCGCTGGTTCCGCCCAGCCCTGAGTTTTCTGTTTCTCCGCTGGTTCCGCCCAGCTCTGAATTTTCTGTGTCTCCGCTGGTTCCGCCCAGCTCTGAATCTTCTGTGTCTCCGCTGGTTCCGCCCAGCTCTGAATCTTCTGTGTCTCCGCTGGTTCCGCCCAGCTCTGAATCTTCTGTGTCTCCGCTGGTTCCACCCAGCTCTGAATCTTCTGTGTCTCCGCTGGTTCCGCCCAGCTCTGAATCTTCTGTGTCTCCGCTGGTTCCGCCCAGCCCTGAATTTTCTGTGTCTCCGCTGGTTCCGCCCAGCTCTGAATCTTCTGTGTCTCCGCTGGTTCCGCCCAGCTCTGAATCTTCTGTCTCCCCGCTGGTTCCGCCCAGCTCTGAATCTTCTGTGTCTCCGCTGGTTCCACCCAGCTCTGAATCTTCTGTGTCTCCGCTGGTTCCGCCCAGCTCTGAATCTTCTGTGTCTCCGCTGGTTCCGCCCAGCTCTGAATCTTCTGTGTCTCCGCTGGTTCCGCCCAGCTCTGAATCTTCTGTGTCTCCGCTGGTTCCGCCCAGCTCTGAATTTTCTGTGTCTCCGCTGGTTCCGCCCAGCTCTGAATCTTCTGTGTTTCCTGTATTCCCTCCCAGCCTCCCTCTCCCGCCTCCTCCCAAACCTGCTGGTCCCTCTACTCCTCTTTCGCTGGTTCCGTCCAGTCCTGATCCTCCTGTCCTTCCTCCCATCCTTCTCCTCTCTCCTCCTCCTAGACCAGCCAGTTCCTCGTCATCCCTGCTGGTGCCAGCCAGTCCCGCAGCTCACCCTCAGTCCGCGCCATCGGGGCGCGGTGGTTCGCCGCTGGACTGCCAGTCTCCAGCTCCGCCTTGGCGTGTTAAGGCCCTGTCTCCGCCTCCAGCCTCCGAGCCCTGGACTCCTCCTCGGTCCTTCGACCCAGCGGCTCCGCCTTGGCTCTTAGCTCCCTCGTCTCCACCGTGGCCTGTCATCCCACCTGCTCCACCGGGCTCCCTCGTCCCTCCGGCTCCACCTTGGTCAGTCGTCGACCATCCGCCGCCTCGGGACTCCACTCCTCTGGTTCCACCTCGTCACTCCATCCCTCCGGCTCTGTCAGGCTCCTCCTTCCCTCCGGTTCCACCTCCATCCTCGGTCGCTCCGGCTCCACATCGGTCTGCCAGGACCCTGCCTCCGCCTTGGTCGCCTGAGCCTTCAGCTCCACCTAGGCCCTCCGGATCCTCGTCGTCACCCTGGCTCTGCGGCTGTGCTGCTCCATCTTGGGCTCCTCACCCACCGGTGCAGTCTCCGCCTGTCGGCCCCCTGGTGTCGTCGACCCTTCCTTCACCATGGCTCCTCCCGCCGTCGACTCCACCTTGGATCTCAGTCCTGGCTGGTCTCTGGTGGACCATCTGGCTCCTCCTGCTCCTGTCTCCTCCCTGGCTCCTTCCTCCGTCTCCTCCCTGGCTCCTCCTTCTGTGGTCCCTGTCTGCTGGCCCCCTCCTGGGAGTCCGTCCTCCACCGGAACCTCCTCCCAAGTTCCCACCCACGCCTCCCCCTGTTGTTTCTACGGTGCGAGGACGCACCTACCGGGAGGGGGGAGTACTGTCACACACCTGGACTCATTTAGTGTGTTTTTGCCCGTGACCCAGTTTCTGTCTTTCCGTGTTTGATTAGTTCCCAGGTGTGTCCATTATCTTCCTCATGTGTTCCATGTCCCTGTTAATTTAATGATTCCATCCACCTGTGTTTCCCCAATTATCTGTTGTTCATAAGCCGTGTCCCTTCAGTTCTGTGTTGTCGGGTCTGCTCACTTGTGCTCACTTGTCCTCACTTGTGCTCATTCATCACTTGCTACTTACGTGTGTCTACCTCTGTGCTCCATGTTGGATATCCCCTGTGTTGTTTATATTAAAAACCTTATTCCGTTTATCCTCGACTCCGTATTCCTTCAGGCAGCGTAAAACCGTGACAAAAATTCATATTATGTATTTCAGCTCTAACAATCAAGAGTCTTCCAGGTCCCAATTCATTTTTCCACAAAATATTGAAATTGAGAGAAGGAGCAAAATAAATTCCCAGCCCTGTACTTAGATTATTCCCATGACTAAGAAAGTGTTCTCCCTTCAACTTCATTGTCTAAGTTACTGGGAGTTTCTTGCAAGAAGATAACATTTAACTCGTTCAAATTAATAATCTCAGAAAGAAATACACGTTTTTTCATATCCCACATTTAGTGATCCTACTCGTAAGATCTCCATCAGAAAGAGAGAGGAAAGAAAGCAATAAAGAAAAATTAAAACCCATCATGAGTCTTTAACTTTCCCCTTCGTTAATTGCTCCTTTCCAAACGTTTAAATTTTTTGTCTAGCAGATGTGATGTGTTTCTTAATCCGAAACCTTTTCTGTTCAGAGAGCTCAGTACAATTACTCATTTTTCTCAAGATCAGGAAAAAAGTCACCAATTTCTACTCCTGCTTTCCCTTTTGTTTCATCAAGAAAACTATAAATTTGTTCAACAGTGTACAAATCACTTTCTCTTTCCATCTCAGACCACTGTTCCTCTCTCTCACTATCTTCAGTACTCTGAGATAAATCATCCATTTCATCTCCTACATCCTCCTCTGAATATTTTGAGTCACTAGAGAGTGTTGTATCACCAGGGGCGGATTTAGACATTTTGGGGCCCAAGGCAAACACAGACATGGGGCCCTCTACATCTCTTGTTTCCCTCCTTTTGTCAATCCTTATTTAAAAAAAAAAAGCCCTACTTGTTACTTCTCTTCAGCAGTCTTCACACAGCAATGATGTATAGACATCTGGAGTTGTATCTGTAAGAAAAAAAGAAGAAAAATAAAAAGGATAAATTCTATCCTTGCTCTGAACAGGGCCTCTCTGCACTATTAAGCAGCGTTCTTTGTCAGTGAGATGTTTTGGCCAGAGTGCTTGGTCATCTTCAAGTTCAAGTGTAACAAATTGGTCAGAATAGCCGTGTTTCCACTACCGAGCTAAGACCGGCGTGCTAGTGCGTGCCAGGGCCAGTCGCGTTTCCACTGTCACTTCCAGGGCTTGATCGTGCCTCGCCGGGGCTTCCTCGGGGCCAACGGCCAGGGTTTTTGGGCCCGACGAAAACCTTGGGCCAAAGCGGGCCAGCTGGGGCTAGAGGAGGGGTTAGGAACAAAGGCGGAGTTTCTCCGTGTCTAGAGAGCGTCAGCGCGGATCATTTCAGAAAGATAACAGCTTAAACACCAGCATTAAAGACGTTTTAAAATAAGTTGAGCTCAAAACTCACTCTTAGTTAGCAGCAAGTGTTTGAAATAACTTGATCCGATGTGGATTATAATCACTAAACAAGGCAGAAATATTTATAAGTGATGTAAAAGACTATGCACGCTAAACATTAACGTTACACAGTAAACATGTTAAATATGACCGCTTGGAGAAATCAGACGTCAGCTTCTTATTCTCTATCACAATTGTGTATTTATTAAGTAACATTTTATCTGTCGTCTCGTTTCAAGAGTTTAGCTCCACGTTGCATATCATCAAAATATAATAATGATTTTTGTTCGGGAGCTTTTATAAAAATAGCGAGTCTGCGCCGAGGATCATTTCAGAAAGATAACAGCTTTAACACCAGCATTAAACACTTTTTTTTAAAAAATAAGTTGAGCTCAAAACTCTCTTTCAGTCAGCAGCGAGTGTTTGAAATAACTTGATCCAATGTGGATAATCACCATACAATGCAGAAATATTTATAAGCGATGAAAAAGATATGCACGCTAAACATGTTACCATAGTAAACATGGTAAAATATGACCGCTTGAAGAAATCAGACGTCAGCTTCTTATTCTCTATCACAATCGTGTATTAAGTAACTTATATTATCTTTCACAAGCCTCGTCTCGAGTTTATCTCACGTTGCCTATCATAAAAGAATATAGCCTAATAATGTTTTTTTGTTCGGGAGCTTTTATAAAAATAGAGATATTATCATTCATTCTAAATGTGACGGCTATACTGTGGCTAATAAACAGAGACAGACTCGACTGAATAAGCAGGCTATTTTCATAAGCGTTAAAAATAAATAAATAAAATAGAAATAAGTGTATTTATGTGTGATTAATTTTGAGTCCTGATAAATTAAATCAATTCTATAATTAAAACATCGATGATTTTGAATTTGAATATATAAAAAAGCATGCAAACAAACGGCCTCTTTTAAGCCCTGGCTCGCACTGGGCCGACAGTGGAAATGCGGCTAATGACTGCTAGTACTCATTACTCATCAATTTTGCTAAAAACTTTTTGCTTTCCTCCTGTTTTTCCTTTTTTCAGCACCGCTTGGGTAGCTTCGCTTCATTTTTACTGTCAACACTCTCTCTCTGTACACAATGTCTATCACTGTCAATCACTTCTTCTTCGTCAGTTTTTTGGCGCATTACAGCCTTGTCACTTTCGCAGATGCGCAGTAAGTGAAATAATGGAATAGTCCAATGTAGTGAGGTGGGGGGGCCCTCCTGTCTGCGACACTAATGATTTGATGCCATTTTTCGCAAATGGAGTTTTAGAAATATATATTTTGCACGAAGTAAAAAAAAAATAAAAATCTTTAAGCAAGTTAATGGGGCATTTTGGGGGCCCCTAGGTAGCTCGGGGCCCAAGGCAATTGCCGACCTTTGCCTAATGGTAAAGTCCGCCCCTGTGTATCACATCCTCTACACTGCATTCATTCACCATCTTATCCGTAGCACCACGAGCACTAGCAGGCTTTCCAACAGTATAACTGCATCCAGGCTGGTCATCACTCACAGTTTTAGAAACAAATCCACTCACCTCATCTTGTTCCTTCACCTCCTCCGTCACTCTATCAATCTGCGCAGTGTCTTTATTCCTTTCAGTCGCTTGAAGTTCTCCATTTGATTCTTCAGCTCTAGATGCAATAGTTAAAGGCAGATGTTCATCGCGCACTTTATGCGGACACGAGTCGCGTTTATGTCCGACAACTCCACAATCGTAACATTTCAAGCTCTCTGTGCTCGCGTACACCATGTACGAATTATCTTCGTGTTTGACTCGAAAAGAAACTTCTAAGGTTCGATCTTGGGCGCTTAAGAACATAAAAATTTACGTCGAAAAGACAATACATGCTTTAGCGCCGAATTTTTGCACCCCAATGGAATCGATCTCATGGGGCTTGCAATTTTCCCAAATCGCATAACTTATTTTATTATTACATCGTTTGAAACAAACGGCGGGACATTTGAAATTGTGATTTATTTTAGTAGCTGGGCCAGACAGCGGTGAAACCGGAACAAAAGCTTCCTTCACCTACAACCCATCCACAGTCAAAATATTGACTAACGCTTCAGCTTTCAAAAATACTACGACCGCTTTGTTCATTCGCGAGCCAGAGATGATGTTATCAAACCCAATCTTTTGTCCTACCGCCACCAACAAACGCTCGTGCACTTCTGTTGTGTGATCTTTGATGTTCACTCAGTTAACACACGCATTTGGATTAAAACTAAATCGTAAAAAAAAAAAGACAAATTATGGGTCATTCATTATAAGCATCATATATTTTCAGCCTTAAGCATACATGACTCTCTGGCGAAAGTGAATCTAGCAGTACATTACTACTGTTCCTCTCATTCTGCAACAGTACAAACACACGCACTCTTTGCACATGTTTTCTTGCTTGAGTGTTTCTGCATTATTTGAGTGGCATTGCATTATTACAGCAAAGCGCATCATTACAGTTTAAGTCGCTGCAGTGGAGCAGCTCCATTTGTGGATAACTGCTCTCACTGTGGTTCGCTGGAGTCCCAAATCTTTAGAAATGGCTTTATATCCTTTTACAGACTGATAGATCTCAATTACTTTCTTGCTCATTTGTTTCAGAATATCTTTGGCTCTAGGCATGATTTCTAGCTTTTGAGCATCTTTTGGTGTACTTCACTTTGTCAGGCAGGTCCTATTTCAGAGATTTGTTGATTGTGAACAGGTGTGACAGTAATCAGGTCTGAGTGTGGCCAGAGAAACTGAACTCAGGTGTGATAAACCACAGTTTTAACAGAGGAGCAAACACTTCTTCACACAGGACCATGTAGTTTTGGATTTATTCCGCTTAATAATAAAAACCTTCATTTAAAAAACTGCATGGTGTGTTTACTCGTGTTGTCTTTGACTTATATTTAAATTTGTTTGATGATCTGAAACATTAAAGTGTGGCAAACATGCAAAAAAGAAAAAAGAAAAAAAGAAATCAGGAACACTTTTTAATCTCCATTATTGTTAGTCAGTGCTAGAAACATGTCAGTGTGCCTTGTTCTGATGCATTGAAGGTTATAGAAAGGAAGATATGACCAAACCTGCAAAGGAAGATGATTGGTTAAGAGTCAGAAACACACTGTGCAAACAAGTAGCCTACTATTTCTGCAATGTTTAGTTAAAATAACTTTGATTGCCTTTATTATGAACAGTGAAGTGAAATATGATTCTGTACTTTAATTCCATCAGTCAGTTCACTGTTGGACTATTTTTCAGACTGAAAAAAAAGTGACCCTGGAGCACAAAACCAGTCCAAATTGAGATCTTTACATCATCTCAAAGCTGAATAAATCATATTTCCATTGATGTGTGGTTTGTTATGATATGACAATATTAGGTTGAGATACAACTCTTTGAAAATCTGGAATCCAAGGGAGCAAAAAATCTAAATATTGAGAAAATCATCTCTAAAGTTGTCCAAATGAATTCTTAGCGATGCATATTACTAATCAAAAAATAAGCTTTGTTATATTTACAGTAGGAAATTTACTAAATATCTTCATGGAAAATGATCTTTACTTAATAATCTAATGATTTTTTATTACGTAAAAATGATCATTAACTTGGAAATGACCATAGTTCGCTGAAAAGATGAAAAGAACAATACTCTAAAAACTGAAGGTGCCTCAGAAATCCTTTTGAGTGCTGGAGGAACTTCATCATTTATTTTAAGTGCCTCGAAGCTCTTTTTCTCATCATATTGTTCCTGGAGGAACCATTCTAGTCTTTGCAGTTCATGTAAGAACTCTTTGGATGTTTGAAGCACTTTGTTTCCAGTTCTGAGCTTCTGGAGTCACTCCTTCATTACACGAGAACTCAAAGAGCTCCAGAGGTTCCTGGAGGAACTCAAATTATAAAAAAGGGTTATTGTAAAAGTTATTCTTTTTTCTCCAGATTGTGCTTTTATCTGCCTTTGTTGGATTTTACATATATTTTGTTGTATAACTTAAATACCGCAATAACTAAAAATAGTTTTATTGAAATGTTAAATCATTTGAAGGTGAATAGTTTTAGGACTTTATATGATAAATGAGGGAAGTCTGAGTGTACACACACACATTACATACACTGTGTGTGTTATTGTAATAGACATTGTGCATTTAATTACTCCACAACCATTAATCAATTCATTAATATGACAAAAAATAGTCTTGAGCTTTGCTGACATCTGATGGAAAATATTAGGTACTGCACCTAAACAAATCCTAAAAGCTTTTGAAGATATCAGTTTAAGATAAGTTTAACATGTTTTATAAAATATTTTCTAGTATAAAAATGTTGTCATGAACTAAAAACTCTATAACATTTCTGTTTCACTTTAACTTTTTTTTTTTTTCAGCTCAACAATGAACTGCCAAAGTTTGTCCTTTAAATGAGGCCGAACTTATTTCTGTGCTTCAAAACTTCCAATTTTTAATGAAAGTTTTTTTTTGACACTGACATTTGTGTCCTCTAAATACCTCCAAAAACAGTGACCAGAAATGTAAATAAAAACGAAGTTGATTCTCAGGTTTTCCATGTTTTTTTTAAATAATCCCAAAACCATAACCAATGACTTTTTTAACACGACTTAACAAAAAAAGAAGCCCAAATTAGTGTAAAACATGTGGTAAACATTGACAATGGATTTGTCCTAATTATTTTCAGATTTACATGTGGTAAACAAAAGCTATAGAATAATATGAAAATATTGTGTATAATATTATGAAATAAATGTTTTATGACCTTCGTTTGTGATGTTATGCGATATTTATTGTGTATTGTGTTCTGCTGTCTCACTCCTTATAACAGAAAGATCACAGCCATCTCAGTTCTACAGACATTATCAGAGTTTAGTTGTTTTGGCAATTTCACTTTGTCAGGGAGAAAAATTTCAGGAATATTTATGAAAAGTTGAACAAATAATAATTAACTGAACAAGCATTATATATTTACATTAAAAATATGTGATACAATCTTTTGGATTAAAAAAAACTAAAGCAAATGATAAAAAAAATAGCAGCACATAATGTTTCCAGATTTTTTATTATAAATTCATTATTTTAATCTTTCATTTGATAACTGTGTAAATTCATTTATTATAACTGACAGGTGTGATGATCAGTGGGCTTGAGTTTTTACCTCCATAGTTTAAGGATGGTCCAAAAAATGGATAGAGTTTTTCAGTGAAAGACTGAGCAGTGAAAGAGTAGATATGAGAGCTGGACTCCACATCATAAAAGGAGACCAGACCCTCCTCATAATCCACAAACACACCGACCCGCTGCGGCTTCACTCTCAGAGACAGAGAGACAGAAGGACCAGCACAGGCTTCATATTCATCTCCATTCCACAGAGCCACAGTCCAGTATCCATCACTGGGTCTTGGTGTGATCGGTCCCTTCCTGTTAATGGATTCTCTGACCACTCCTAAAACCCATTCAGTCTTTCCCTTCACCTGCACCTCAAAATAAAATCTCCCTGAGGAGAATCCCTCCTTTCCCAAGACACAGGGACATGGATCAAATCTCTCTGGTTTGTCTGGGAGTTTCTGTCTAATGTCTCCATGTCTCACTTGTTTTCCATCATCAGACAGAATGAGTTCAGGTTGAGCTGTATCAGGATCCAGAGTCACATCCACTGAGAAAACAGAGAATACAGATATTCTGTGATGCTGATGTTTTTAGTTAACCCAGTGTTTAATCAGATTGTAGTGCAGTAATGAAGCAGTGAGTGTATGAATGTAAACTAGTGTAGTGCAGACAGCACACTGTACCTGCATACTGCTGCATCCACTTCAGCTCTGTAGAGACTAATGACAAGAAAACAATCAGATCTGAAGCTTATATTTAAAGAACAGAGTACACTATCATGTTTCTATCTGATCAGTGTGTATTGATGTACCAGTTAGTGTGAGTTTCTCATCTATAGTGTCCTTCAGTTGAGTCAGATCTCTCCTCAGAGTCTCCAGACTCTCATGAGTCTTCATACTGATCTCAGACCAGTTCCTGGTGTTTGTAGAGCTGCACAGGGATGAGTGAATCTACAGCAGGAGAGAGGAGAAATCCTTCAGCATGTCATATCCTGCATTATGATTGATCAGAGAGATGATGTTGACTGACCTGTAGGAGGTGGAGGTGATCTTCAGTGTGTGAGAGCTGCTCCAGCTCAGTGTTTCTCATCTTTAGCTCAGTGATCTCCTGCTCCAGCTCTTCAATCAGCTCTTGCTCCTGTTTCTCTGCTGCTTTCTGCTGCTCCTCCATCATCTCCAGCAGTTCAGTCTGATGTCTCTCAATGGAGCGGATGAGATCAGTGAAGAGCTCCACACGGACTGCTTTCTCCTTCTCTGTGTTTCTCTGCTCAACCAGGACAGGCAACACATTATTAGCAGTGTTTGCTAACAGAAGAATCTGTGTAACTATTGCTCATACATTTTTGTTCACATACATAGGCTACATGTGTTTTCAGAATCCCTCAAATGAAGAATTAAACTTCACTCTGCACCCTGGACGAGAGCAGAACAAGCCCTGGACATTTTAGTTCTTGTTTTATTGGCTGTTGCTGTATATTTTAGTCTGATAGTCATCTGTCATTCCTTTGATTGTTTGTTTATTTTGTTATTGTTATGTCTTCTCAATGTTTCTAAACACTGAAGTTCATTGAAGTTCAAATTATTTTAAACTCACTTTTCTGACTTCTGCTGAGTGTTTGATGTCTTGAATCTTCTTGATTCTGTTCTGGATCATCAGCTGCACGTCTTTCTGTGTCTTCATCAGTTCAGTCTATAGAGAGAACAACACAGACACATTTATCATAACACAGATTAAACTCACAATATGAAATAAAATCTGATTCCTCATGATATCAGTCCTTTAAAAGAATAATAACGTCTACCTTCTTCTCTTGACTCTCCTCTTCTATAGGAACAGTGTTGTGGTTCTTGTGGTCTTTCACAGAGCAGATTGAACACACACATGTCTGATCATCTCTACAGAACAGATCCAGAGGTCTCTCGTGTTTCTGACATATATAGTCCTCCAGATTACTCACAGGATCCATCAGTTTGTGTTTCTTCAAACGTGTCACTCTCAAATGAGGCTCCAGGTGAGTTTCACAGTAAGAGCTCTGACACACCAGACACGACTTCAGCGCTTTCAGCTTTCTTTCCTCACAGATGTCACACAGAACTTCAGTTGTTTTCTCAGGACTTTTCTTCTTACAGTGATCTACGAGCTCTCGGAGTGTGGTATTAATCTTGAGATCAGGTCTTTGCTTGAATGTTTCTTTACAGTATGGACAGCTGCAGGTCTGGCTGTTGTCCCAGCACTTATTCAGACAGATCTTGCAGAAGTTGTGTCCACATGGAGTCGAGACTGGATCAGTGAACACATCCAGACATACAGAGCACTGAATCTCCTCAGACAGTGAACTCATGGAGGATGACATTGCTGGAAAGAGACATTATTTAGGATTAGTGTGAACTCCTTCAATACTGTTTATGAACAATCCCATGATGCACCTCATGAAGCTGGTTGAATGTAAAGAGTGTTTAGAGACAAAGAGTGCTGAAGAAACTCAAATATAAAGAGATCATGTACTCAGCTGGATATTATTGTAAAATGAACCCAGACAAGCTGATCAGAACCTAAATGTGAAGCTCATTACATAACCACTTACCCAAATAAATAATTAATAATTCTTGTTAAGATGAAATTATTTGATCTACTTTACATTCCTGAACTGTACATATTCAATATTATAAAAGAAAAGTCAAAGTCAAAGTGTTTTTCTGGGTTATTGACTTACATGGAGGTAAATTGTCAATACTCCATCTCCTGGTTTTTCTTGCTGTTAGTGAAGATTCTGCCATTGTTCTTTCCCTCTTAAAGCCTTTTAAAGAAAAATGATAGTTTAACTGGTTAAAATGTGAGAACTGATAGTGATGGAAACACAATCATTCGTTTGAAACAAAGTGAGAGACTCGTTGTAAGACTCCTCTTGTAATGACTCTCCAAGCCACTAGGGAGCGCTGTCTGCTACCATGTGTAATTACTCTCCCAACCATTGGTGGGCACCCCCCTGCACCTTAATGTTAGAACTTTCCAGGCCACTAGGTGGCACTAACGGCCGTGAACTCTTTAATTAAGACTGCTCATTAAGTTAATGTGTTCCACCTGTTCTTTGACCTATTTAAGTTTGGCAGTTTCATTGTGCTGTGTTCAGTCTTGAGCCTACCCAGTATGTATTACCTGTGTTGTAGACCTGTTAAGTTTCATTTTCCAGTTGCTTATTGGATTACCTTCTGTTTTGTGCTGTAAAGCTGTAACTGATATTCTGTTTATATTTAACTACTGAGATCAAGTAAAGACTGCCTGCCTTTGGGTTACCTGAGCCTCTGAGTTTGCCCTTCCTTCTGCACATGGGTCTTCTAAGCAACTGTTTTTCACAGTAGACCAGAGGTAGAGAACTAACTTACCCTGACTGGGAGACACGGGTTCGAGACCCACCTCAGACACCTCGTGCCAGTCCCCCGTGACAGCAAGACTGAACCATGGAAGTAGACCCAGCAGAGGAACCGACTCCTCCCTCCAATGTGGAACGGATACTATCTGAGCTCTCTAGTCAAGCTGCGGCCATTCATAAGCATGAACAAATCCTGACTGAGATTCTGCAAAGTCTGAGACTTCAATCTGTATCTCAAGCCTCTACAGACCAACAAAACCAGTCCATACCTCAAATTACTCCAGTTCTGCCAGTCCTGTCCCAAGGTACTGCTCCACCACCTGGTCCCCTGCTTGAGCCTAGACTTCCAGCCCCTGAGAGGTATGATGGGAACCCAGAGAGGTGTCGAGGATTCATTACCCAGTGTACCCTTGCTTTCCAACTGCAGCCTAACAGTTTCCCTACAGAGAGCAGCAGAGTGGCTTATATGACAACCCTTCTTGTGGGAAAGGCACTGGATTGGGCTACAGCTCTCTGGGAGAGGAGGTCTCCTCTCACGTCCAACAGTGATCTCTTCATAGCTGAGATGAGGAAGGTCTTCCACCACCCTGTTAGTGGAGCAGAGGTTGATCATCGACTTCAACTTGCACAAGGAACCCGCAGTGTTGCAGAGTTTGCTATCGAGTTCCGCACCCTGGCTGCCGAAAGTGAGTGGGATCAGCGGGCCCTGAAAGCTGCATTCCATCGTGCTCTATCACGTGAGTTAAAGGATGAGCTGGCCTACAGAGACCCAGCCCCTGATTTGGAGTCTCTAATTGATGTTGCCATCAGACTGGACAACCGCATTCGAGATCGTCAAAGTGAACGTTGTCATGAGACTCGACTACCCGCGATCCACACCCCCTCCGGTTTTGTGGAACCTTCCTCACTGATTGGGTGTCCTGAGTAGCCAATGCAACTGGGAAGAACCCGGTTATCACAGGCTGAGAGGGAGAGACGAATGAGAGATAAGTGTTGCCTGTACTGTGGTGAGTCCGGTCACTTCCGGTCCAATTGTCCTGAACTGGCGGGAAAAGGCAGCTCTCGCCCAAGAAGAGGGGGCCTGGGACGAGAGTAATTACTTGAACTGCTCCCTGGCACTTGTCCACCTCGAGGGAGGCTATTCTCTCTGTCTGCCCCAGAAAGAGCTGCTATGGAGGAATATATCAACAAGGCTGTTGACAGTGGATTCATCCGCCCTTCAACCTCACCGGCAGGTGCTGGGTTTTTCTTTGTGGGAAAAAAGGATGGCAGTCTCCGTCCATGTATTGACTACCGGGGGTTTAAATCGTATCACTGTAAAGAATCGTTACCCACTGCCATTGATGACCTCCGCCTTTGAACTTCTACAAGGTGCCACAATATTCACCAAACTGGATCTTAGGAATGCCTACCACCTGGTCAGGATCCGTGCCGGGGATGAGTGGAAGACGGCGTTCAACACCCCAACTGGCCATTATGAGTATCAGGTAATGCCCTTTGGTCTAGTCAATGCCCCAGCCATCTTCCAGGCATTCATTAATGATGTTCTACGAGAGATGCTAAACAAATTTGCATTTGTTTATCTGGATGACATCTTAATCTTCTCCCGCTGTTACCAAGATCATGTCCAGCATGTCCGGCAGGTTTTGTTTCAACTATTAAGAAACAAGCTCTTTGTGAAGATTGAGAAAAGTGAGTTCCATGTATCAACTGTCTCCTTCCTGGGGTTCATTGTCTCCAACGGCAGCATTCAGATGGATCCTAGCAAGAGCCTAGCAGTTCTGAACTGGCCTCAGCCTTGCTCTGTCAAACAGGTACAGCGCTTCCTTGGTTTTGCAAATTTTTATAGGAGGTTTATAAGAAATTTCAGCTCTATTGCAGAACCCCTTACAGCCCTTACCAAAAAGACCTCAAAGCCATTTCAGTGGACTGAAGGGGCTAATCAGGCATTTGAGCTTCTCAAGCACCGCTTCACCTCTGCACCCATCCTGACCCTCCCTGATCCAGATTTGCCTTTTGTAGTAGAAGTGGATGCATCAGATGTCGGCGTGGGAGCTGTTTTGTCTCAAAAGGCCAAGAGGGACAATAAGCTTCATCCTTGTGCCTTTTTTTCACGTCGACTCACCCAAGCAGAAAAGAACTATGATATAGGTAACCGAGAGTTGCTGGCGGTGAAGCTGGCACTGCAGGAATGGAGACACTGGCTAGAGGGGGCCAAACACCCATTTGTTATTTGGACAGATCACCGGAACCTCACATACATCCGGGAGGCTAAGAGGCTGAATCCACGCCAGGCCCGATGGGCTCTCTTTTTTAACCGCTTTGAGTTCATCCTCTCTTATCGACCTGGCTCAAAGAACTCAAAACCTGATGCCCTTTCGAGACAGTTTGACATGCCAGATGTGGAGGACAGACCTGAGCCCATCATTCCCAGCTCCAAGGTGGTGGCAGGGGTTCAGTGGGGAATAGAAGTGGCAGTAAGGAAGGCTCAACGACAACAGCCTGACCCAGGTAATGGCCCCCCAGGCCGCCTTTTTGTTCCTAATTTTGTACGCTCTGATGTGTTGCAGTGGGGACATGCATCTCTTCTTTCGGGTCACCCTGGAGTTGCAAGAACTTTGAAGCGCATCCAGACACGGTTTTGGTGGCCCAGTATGCAGGTGGATGTCCGAAAATTTGTGTCTGGCTGTTCTGTATGTGCCCAGAATAAAGAATCTAAAACCCACCCTCAAGGGCTACTCCATCCTTTACCCATCCCAAGACGTCCATGGTCCCATATCTCCCTGGACTTTGTTACTGGACTTCCTAAATCACGAGGTAACACAGTCATCTTGGTGGTAGTAGACAGATTCTCAAAAGCATGTCATCTGATACCTCTGCCTAAGATCCCCACAGCTTGTCAGACCGCAGACCTCATGATGCAGCACGTCTTCAGGATCCACGGGTTTCCTCAAGACATGGTCTCTGATCGGGGGTCACAATTTACTTCTCGATTTTGGAAAGCTTTTGGCCGTCTGATTGGAGCATCCATCAGTCTGTCTTCTGGATTCCACCCTCAGTCTAATGGTCAGACAGAACGGGTCAACCAAGAGATTGAGAAGACCCTCAGGTGCCTGGTGTCCAATAATCAAAGCACCTGGAGCTCCCATCTGATCTGGGCCGAATTTGCTCATAACACCCTACACCATTCATCCTTGGGCATGACTCCATTCGAATGTCAATTTGGGTTTCCCCCAGTTTTGTTTTCTGAGCAGGAACTGGAGGTCCAGGTACCTGCTGCAACTCAACTAGTCAAGCGGTGTCGTCAGGCCTGGCGGAAAGCACGTACAGCCTTACTGAGAGCATCACAACAGCAGCAGAAACAGGCCAACAAGCACCGTAGAATTGGGCCATCACTACGTCAAGGTCAGAGGGTGTGGTTGTCAACTAAGGATCTTCCACTTCATCTAGAGTCTCGGAAACTGGCACCCCGATTCATTGGTCCTTTTAAGATCCTTAGGAAGATCAACCCTGTGTCCTACCAGCTACTCTTACCAAGGTCTATGCGCATCCACCCCACTTTTCACATTTCACGTTTGAAACCGGTTGTCTGTTCTCCTCTGTCCACAGCCAAGAAGCCCCCTCCATTACCCCAAGTCGTGGGTGGGCAGCCAGTGTATACGGTCCGTCGACTGCTAGATTCACGTCGAGTCCGTGGAAGTGCAATACCTAGTGGACTGGGAGGGTTATGGCCCAGAAGAGCGGTCCTGGGTGCCAGCTAAAGACATCCTAGATCCAAACCTGATCAGAGAGTTCCACCACCATGACTCCAACCAAAGCCAACGGAACGTCAGGAGCCGTTCCTGAGAGAGGGGCTCCTGTAAGACTCCTCTTGTAATGACTCTCCAAGCCACTAGGGAGCGCTGTCTGCTACCATGTGTAATTACTCTCCCAACCATTGGTGGGCACCCCCCTGCACCTTAATGAGAGAACTTTCCAGGCCACTAGGTGGCACTAACGGCCGTGAACTCTTTAATTAAGACTGCTCATTAAGTTAATGTGTTCCACCTGTTCTTTGACCTATTTAAGTTTGGCAGTTTCATTGTGCTGTGTTCAGTCTTGAGCCTACCCAGTATGTATTACCTGTGTTGTAGACCTGTTAAGTTTCATTTTCCAGTTGCTTATTGGATTACCTTCTGTTTTGTGCTGTAAAGCTGTAACTGATATTCTGTTTATATTTAACTACTGAGATCAAGTAAAGACTGCCTGCCTTTAGGTTACCTGAGCCTCTGAGTTTGCCCTTCCTTCTGCACATGGGTCTTCTAAGCAACTGTTTTTCCAGTAGACCAGAGGTAGAGAACTAACTTACCCTGACTGGGAGACCCGGGTTCGAGACCCACCTCAGACACCTCGTGCCAGTCCCCCGTGACACTCGTAAACTTACTGAGCAATCTGAACTATGACCTGCTGTTTAAAGAAAGTACAAAGTACATGCTTTATATTTTCCAACAAACATATATATCTCCTTATCCAAAATTAGATTAATCTTTCCACAAAATATATTAAATGATCATAAGTTATTGTGTAATGTAAAAGTGATTTTCAGCTGCAGTGAAGCAGGTTGTGTTCAGTTTGTCTGCAGGTAATTTACTTCCTGTTTTATCTGTTTGTCTTTATGTCGCGTGACAAAATGACAGAAATACCATACTTTGTTCAATCTAATGACATACTGTTAATACAATTCTGAAATCATTTCAGTGCAGTAAACAACTAAAGTATATGAGTATTTGATACAATTTAAACCTGCTTATGTTCAACTCATTCCAGTCTGACATAAGCCCTACTAAACCAGACCACTGTCATTAGAAACCTGTTCAGGACAATCTCTCTTATATTTCTATCACTTACCTGTGAGTATCAGATGTGTTCACAAGGGTCTCTGAACGACTCAATATTCAGTTGTTTAAAGAGTTTGATGGTTTCTGGCGTCCATGTTGTTGATCAAGTAAGTTTCACTTTCTCTGAGTTTCTCACTGAACTACAGTGATGTCAGAGCTGCTCAGGGTGTATTCTATGGAAAGCCAAATGGGTCAGAATTCCATGATTTTCACCACCGTATAAATATTTCAAATAAGCACTTTTAGGCGACAAGTTATGCCAGATGCCACCATATGGCGTTCAGATGAGCTCATTAATGTGACGTTGTAACATGCACTTATGAGGTGTGATTTATATGAGGTGTAATTTGTGCATTTTTTTTACTTTGCGTCTGGATAATGTACGTGTGGATAACGTACGCGTGGATAAGCGTACTTGTGAATAAGTACATTCATAATAATTAGTTTTTTTTCCTAATATTCCCCAAGGAAGGCTTTAAGGTGGTAATGATCATGATAACAGTACCTAAAGTACACATCTGTCTCCCCAGTGGCATAGTCTGAGTGTGCAGGATATGCAGGTACATATGGGCCCGGGCAGTTTAGAAGCTTGCCGAGCAGGGGGGATCTTCTAATTAAAACAAGGTAACCAATAGAGCCCTGCATGAGCCGGGCCCATGTTCAATATCTTATGATCACACTTAACACTGGAGTACCACAGGGCTGTGTGCTGAGCCCATTCCTCTACTCCATTTACACCCACGACTGCAACCTGTGCATGGATCCAACTCCATCATCACGTTTGCAGATGACACCACGGTGATTGGCCTCATCAGTGACAATGATTAGACGCCTACAGGGAGGAGGTACAGCACCTGGCCACATGCTGTGCTGACAACAACCTGCTCCTCAACACCAGCAAGACAAAGGAGCTTATTGTGGACTTCAGGAAGAAGAATGGAAGCACGGAAGGACCACAAACACCTCCAGCCTGGTCAAGAAGGCTCACCAGCGCCTCTTCTTCCTCAGGACACTGATGAAGAACAAACTGTCTTCAGCCATCCAGGTGAACTTCTACCGGTGTGAGATCGAGGGCCTCCTGACCAATTGCATCACAGTCTGGTATGGGAACTGCTCAGTGGCTGACCACAAGGCACTGCAGAGGGTGATGAAAACCCAATGCATCACAGGGACAACATTTCCTGCTATTGAGGACATCCAGAGAAAACATTGTCTACGTCAAGCTCGCAGCATTGTCAAGGACTCCTTTCACCCTGACCACAGACTGTTTAAGCTCCTGCTCTCCGGGAGGCGCTTCAGGAGCCTCCAGACAAGGACCAACAGATTAAGGAACAGCTTTTTCACTACAGCTGTCTCCTTGCTGAACTCTGCCCTGCTGATAGTATTTAAAATCTGTAAATTATCTCCATAATACTACCTTATTTGTATATTTATTGTACATTTGTAACATATTGTAGACACTGTATATTCTGTTTATTGCACTTCTGGTTAGATGCTAACTGCATTTCTTTGCCTTGTACCTTACATGTGCAATGAAAATAAGTTTAATCTAATTTAATCTAATATAATATTTATTTTTGTTTCTTTATTAAGCTCAGTTAGAAATATATTTGGAACATTTTGTGTTTTAAGTTTTTGTTTATTGAAGGAACGAGCAAACGACCGACAGTGAGTTGAGCATTATGTTTGATAAATTGTATTCTTCTCAAACCAACATGACTTGCCTAAAATAAACAGACATAATACACAGTTCATGCATTCCACAGCATTAATTTAAACATTTAACCTAGATAAATGAATGATGTTAGGCACATATCCAATTGTTTGTGCGGAGAGTGAGTGCTTTGCAGGACATGGAGGCGTCAGCTTGCATTTATTTTTTAACAACAGAAAAAATAAAAAAATTACGAAGTCATATTTGCTCATAAATATAAGAGAAGCCTATGCATCATTCGGAACTGCAAATGATCTACTTGTATTTGTGTGCACTCACAATATCAACTAAACCTTATGCTTTTGTAAAATAAAGAAAACAATCAGTTTCCCAAAAGTTCCATTAGCCTAAGAACTAAAAACGATTGTACGACTAATCTTAATATTACGGTTTGTTTCCAAAAAGCATCATAACTTAAGTGGCACTTGAAAATCATCAGAGATCTATGAGTGCTCTGGAGTAATCAAAGCCCTAAGTGCATCGTAAAACAGATTTATGTGATCACCTGCAGGACAATCGGCAGATTACACCTTTAACTTGATTCAAGTGAAATGTGATTATAATATAAGGATTTGATTGTGCTTTATTGTACACTTTATGACTCATTTTCTTTATTTTTTTTATTAATTGATAAATTAAATAATTAAAAAGGGCAGAAAGAATAGAAATACACATTCAAATTAAATGACTGAAAACAAAGGATAAAAGAAGTAGCTAATGTAGGAAATGTTTCAAAGACTGGGGGAAAAATATGTCAATGACTTGCTGAAGTGCAAGAAAACCAGCTAAGTATTGAACCAGTAAATAATGTCTCTCTCTCTCTCTCTCTCTTTCTCAATATCCTACTGTATATAAATAAATACATTTTAATAAAAGTATGCATTTAGCAGACGCTTTTATCCAAAGCGACTTACAGTGCATTCAGGCTAAAATTTTTCTACCTAACATAATATATAAATATTTAAAGTATATTTATTATGTAAAGTATAATATTATACACTATAATATAATATTGTATTGTATTATAGTTATTATATCCAAGTTGTCTGTCTGGAATGCAGCATTAGGTTAACGTCAATAAACTATTGTTTACTACAATTAAGTGCCATTCTATAATGTGACATTTCAGCACTTGACAAACAGACAGCAACTCCTAAGTAGCATGGCTACGTGCGACTGTTGTAGCTAAACCCCAGCCAGACAATGGTGAAGCGTACAGATATTTCAAAAAGCTTTTATTTTCTTACACCCGTTTCTTCTTGAAACACCGTAAGAGCTACAGGAAAGATAAATAACATCAATTAACTCATTAGCTTAAGGCCACATTAAACAGTTTATATATATATATATATATATATATATATATATATATATATACAAAAAACAACATTACAAATAGCCATTTATAAAACCCTTTTTATGACGTTACCTCAATCAGTATTAACAATGCTGAAAAGCTTATGTTTACATAACTTCACATAACAAGTGATACACATTTAAACACTTCTTCAAGTCGAATAAATTAACCTACATATTAATGCACATAAACAATAAACAAACTAAACACAATACCTTGTTCCCGTTCTAGCTAGGTGCTTTATTATCCCCTCCTTTTCTTTAGAACTTTACAATTTCAGAGTGTTTTAGAGCGACATGAGATTTCCTTCTTTCTTCCGTGTGTCCGTCTCACTTGCCAGTCCCACCTTCCTAGATGCGAAATTAACGTTCCACTATAGAGTCGGAAATAAAGGATTCATTACATTAACAGAGGAGACTAATAAAAAAAAGTTCAAAAGTAATTACTTATTTACTCTTTTCTTAAAGTTAGTTACAACTGTGTTAAGTGCATTTTTGGGAAACGCACATGAAACAATAACAAACAATCGTAAAATTACTCGTTGAAAACGCTCTAAGGCTCTAAGATTAATCGTTATCAGGAAACCGGCCCAGGATGCGATTTCTTTCCTTTTGGTCTTGAGCAGGAGTGCTTCACCGACATGATAAACATATCTATAGAATACTTTTTGTTTTTGACTATTACTATTTTAAAACGAAATTACTCAACAAACAAAAACTATTTCATTATGTAATCCTAAAGATGCATTTCTCTCTAAAAGCACGTACAATGAGGAAATGGCAAGTTCATCAAATTCATTTTAGCAACATTGACTCAGAAGACAAACATCCCGCTTCTATTTTATTTTGTTTGTTTGTTTGTTTATTTATTTATTTATTTATTGTTTGTTTGTGGGCCGCTTTGCTAAACTTGTGTTTGCATTCAATAGCATATAAGGCAGCATTTTTGTGCCACGCTGAAAAATAACAGAATAAGTAAGATTAACGTCATAATATTTTAAGAATAAAGTCAAAATTACGATAATAAAATTATGTTATATTGTGAAGTTAAAAAAGTCTGTGGTATCCATCATTCTTTTGACTTTTTTGAACTAACTCTGATTGATCGATTCATAAGAAATTTGTTTGTATTAAATTGTTCAGGGCCTGGTTCCCCGATAACGCATACTCTTAGTGCACTAAGAAGACTTGAAAGATCGAGACTTACCAAAGTTGTTTATGTTCCTAATTGTGTTCCATGAAGTGTCCCTTAGGAAGCTTAATAACACGCTGCCTCTGCGCTCAGATTTTAATTATCAAAAGTGATTGCCAATTTAAAGACTTTGACATTACGAAATAGCCTAGGCTAATTATCACCATATTAGTTCTGATACCACATAAAGTCAACCTTATAAATAGGCCTGTATCCATTGCAAACATATTTTATTATTAGTCTTAAAATGTCCATAACATAAAATCATTGTTGAGCCACAACATTGTCAACATACCATAGTTTGACTTGTACTGCACTGCGCTGATTTCTAAAGACTGCTGTACAGTAGCGTCTTAAGCTCAAACAACGCTAAGAGAGAGCTTACGAATGCTCCAGACCAACCTTACGGAAGTGTGACTTACAGAAGATATACTTATATACTTAGATATACTTGAGGCATCGAACCCCCAACTGCTCCCCGGGCGCTGCAGCATAAATGGCTGCCCACTGCTCCGTGTGTGTGTGTGTGTGTGTGTGTTCACTGCGTGTGCACTTCGGATGGGTTAAATGCAGAGAGAGTTGGGTTAATTGCAGAGCACGAATTCTGAGTATGGGTCACCATACTTGGCTGAATGTCACGTCACTTTCACTGAACGTGCCGGGAATTGTGCCATAATGTTATGAGAGAGGTTAAGGAATTGGTTTAGAACTACTTAGTGATAAGAACGTTTTGGGGAACTGGGCCCTGGTTTGTACTGAGCCCCAGTGAACTCAGAGAGAGCAACACGACACTCACAACTGATGATGCCTTTCTGTATATAGCCTTCTGTACAGCAATATATCGAGAAAACCAGCAAACAGAAGTGTAAAGAAACCAAGTTGATTCTCAGGTTCTCCTAACAAGCAACCATGTTTTTTTTTAATTTACACGACTTAACAAAGGAGAAGCCCAAAGTCACGTAAAATACGTGGTAAAAATTTGTTGTGAAAGTAAACATTTGTCGTTTTGCTAAATTTTAATAAACTGATAAACACCTGGAGAAAATCTGTTGTATGTTCTATTGGCATATTAAAAATAATTTTAACATTGGCAAAGGATATGTCCTAATTATTTTCAAATGTACATGTAAAACAATCTATATAATAATATGAAAATATTGTGTATAATAATATAAATAAATGTATCCTGACCTCTGTTTGTGATGTTATGTGATATTTATTGTGTATTGTGTTCTGCTGTCTCACTCCTTATAACAGAAAGATCACAGCCATCTCAGTTCTACAGACATTATCAGAGTTTTGTTGTTTTGGCAATTTCACTTTGTCAGGGAGAAAAATTTCAGGAATATTTATGAAAAGTTGAACAAAAAACAATTTACTGAACAAGCATTATATTTACATTAAAAATATGTGATACAATCTTTTGGATTTAAAAAAACTAAAGCAAATGATAAAAAAATAGCAGCACATAATGTTTCCAGATTTTTTATTATAAATTCATTATTTTAATCTTTCATTTGATAACTGTGTAAATTCATTTATTATAACTGACAGGTGTGATGATCAGTGGGCTTGAGTTTTTACCTCCATAGTTTAAGGATGGGCTAAATAATGGATAGAGTTTTTCAGTGAAAGACTGAGCAGTGAAAGAGTAGATATGAGAGCTGGACTCCACATCATAAAAGGAGACCAGACCCTCGTCATAATCCACAAACACACCGACCCGCTGCGGCTTCACTCTCAGAGACAGAGAGACAGGACGATCCTCACTGGCTTTATATTCATTTCCATTCCTCAGAACCACAGTCCAGTATCCATCTCTGGGTCTCAGTGTGATCGGTCCCTTCCTGTTAATGGATTCTCTGACCACTCCTAAAGTCCAGTCAGTCTTTCCCTTCACCTGCACCTCAAAATAAAATCTCCCTGAGGAGAATCCCTCCTTTCCCAAGACAATTACACATGTATCAAATCTCTCTGGTTTGTCTGGGAGTTTCTGTCTAATGTCTCCATGTCTCACTTGTTTTCCATCATCAGACAGAATGAGATATGGATGAGCTGTATCAGGATCCAGAGTCACATCCACTGAGAAAACAGAGAATACAGATATTCTGTGATGCTGATGTTTTTAGTTAACCCAGTGTTGAATCAGATTGTAGTGCAGTAATGAAGCAGTGAGTGTATGAATGTAAACTAGTGTAGTGCAGACAGCACACTGTACCTGCATACTGCTGCATCCACTTCAGCTCTGTAGAGACTAATGACAAGAAAACAATCAGATCTGAAGCTTATATTTAAAGAACAGAGTACACTATCATGTTTCTATCTGATCAGTGTGTATTGATGTACCAGTTAGTGTGAGTTTCTCATCTATAGTGTCCTTCAGTTGAGTCAGAGCTCTCCTCAGAGTCTCCAGACTCTCATGAGTCTTCATACTGATCTCAGGCCAGTTCCTGGTGTTTGTAGAGCTGCACAGGGATGAGTGAATCTACAGCAGGAGAGAGGAGAAATCCTTCAGCATGTCATATCCTGCATTATGATTGATCAGAGAGATCATGTTGACTGACCTGTAGGAGGTGATCTTCAGTGTGTGAGAGCTGCTCCAGCTCAGTGTTTCTCATCTTTAGCTCAGTGATCTCCTGCTCCAGCTCTTCAATCAGCTCTTGCTCCTGTTTCTCTGCTGCTTTCTGCTGCTCCTCCATCATCTCCAGCAGTTCAGTCTGATGTCTCTCAATGGAGCGGATGAGATCAGTCAAGAGCTCCACACGGACTGCTTTCTCCTTCTCTGTGTTTCTCTGCTCAACCAGGACAGGCAACACATTATTAGCAGTGTTTGCTAACAGAAGAATCTGTGTAACTATTGCTCACACATTTTTGTTCACATACATAGGCTACATGTGTTTTCAGAATCCCTCAAATGAAGAATTAAACTTCACTCTGCACCCTGGACGAGAGCAGAACAAGCCCTGGACATTTTAGTTCTTGTTTTATTGGCTTTTGCTGTATATTTTAGTCTGATAGTCATCTGTCATTCGTTTGATTGTTTGTTTATTTTGTTATTGTTATGTCTTCTCAATGTTTCTAAACACTGAAGTTTATTGAAGTCCAAATTATTTTAAACTCACTTTTCTGACTTCTGCTGAGTGTTTGATGTCTTGAATCTTCTTGATTCTGTTCTGGATCATCAGCTGCACGTCTTTCTGAGTCTTCATCAGTTCAGTCTATAGAGAGAACAACACAGACACATTTATCATAACACAGATCAAACTCACAATATGAAATAAAATCTGATTCCTCATGATATCAGTCCTTTAAAAGAATAATAACGTCTACCTTCTTCTCTTGAGTCTCCTCTTCTATAGGAACAGTGTTGTGGTTCTTGTGGTCTGTCTCGGTGCAGAATGAACACACACATGTCTGATCATCTCTACAGAACAGATCCAGAGGTCTCTCGTGTTTCTGACATATATAGTCCTCCAGATTACTCACAGGATCCATCAGTTTGTGTTTCTTCAAACGTGTCACTCTCAAATGAGGCTCCAGGTGAGTTTCACAGTAAGAGCTCTGACACACCAGACACGACTTCAGCGCTTTCAGCTTTCTTTCCTCACAGAAGTCACACAGAACTTCAGTTGTTTTCTCAGGACTTTTCTTCTTATAGTGGTCTACGAGCTCTCGGAGTGTGGTATTAATCTTGAGATCAGGTCTTTGCTTGAATGTTTCTTTACAGTATGGACAGCTGCAGGTCTGGCTGTTGTCCCAGCACTTATTCAGACAGATCTTGCAGAAGTTGTGTCCACATGGAGTCGTGACTGGATCAGTGAACACATCCAGACATACAGAGCACTGAATCTCCTCAGACAGTGAACTCATGGAGGATGACATTGCTGGAAAGAGACATTATTTAGGATTAGTGTGAACTCCTTCAATACTGTTTATGAAGAATCCCATGATGCACATCATGAAGCTGGTTGAATGTAAAGAGTGTTTAGAGACAAAGAGTGCTGAAGAAACTCAAATATAAAGAGATCATGTACAGTCAGCTGGTTATTATTGTAAAATGAACCCAGACAAGATGATCAGAACCTAAATGTGAAGCTCATAAATACATATGTACAATAATTATTATTGTTAAGATTATATTTTTTGATCTGCATTACATTCCTGAACTGTACATATTCAAAATTATAAAAGAAAAGTCAAAGTCAAAGTGTTTTTCTGGGTTATTGACTTACATGGAGGATAATTGTCAATACTCTGTCTCCTGGTTTTTCTTGCTGTTAGTGAAGATTCTGCCATTGTTCTTTCCCTCTTAAAGCCTTTTAAAGAAAAATGATAGTTTAACTGGTTAAAATGTGAGAACTGATAGTGATGGAAACACAATCATTCGTTTGAAACAAAGTAAGAGACTCGTAAACTTACTGAGCAATCTGAACTATGACCTGTTGTACAAAGTACAAGCTTTATATTTTCCAACAAACATATGAATCTCCTTATCAAAAATTAGATTAATTTTTCCACAAAATATATTAAATGATCATAAGTTATTGTGTAATGTTAAAGTGATTTTCAGCTGCAGTGAAGCAGGTTTGTGTTCAGTTTGTCTGCAGGTCATTTACTTCCTGTTTTATCTGTTTGTCTTTATGTCGCGTGTCAAAATGACAGAAACACCAAACTTTGTTCAATCTAATGACATACTGTTCATACAATTCTGATATCATTTCAGTTCAGTAAACATCTAAAGTATCTGAGTATTTGACACGCTTAACCCTGCTTCTGTTCAACTCATTCCAGTCTGACATAAACCCTACTAAACCAGACCACTGTCATTAGAAACCTGTTCAAGACAATCTATCTTAAATTTCTATCACTTACCTGTGAGTATCAGATGTGTTCACAAGGGTCTCTGAACGACTCAATATTCAGTTGTTTAAAGAGTTCGATGGTTTCTGGCGTCCATGTTGTTGATCAAGTTAGTTTCACTTTCTCGGAGTCTCTCACTGAAAACAGTGATGTCAGAGCTGCTCAGGGTGTGTTCTATGGAAAGCCAAATGGGTCAGAATTCGCACGCTTTCCACTTTCAATATTTAAACAGCATTTAAATAAGCACTGTTAGGCAGTAAGTTATGCCAGAAGAGGTGAAATTTGTTATTTTTTTTAACTTTGTGTCTGGATAACGTACGTGTAGATAAATGTCTGGATAACATACGCATGGATAAGCGTACGTATGAATAAGTACATTAATAATCATTTGGATTTTCCTATTCTTCCCCAAGGAAAGCTTTAAGGTGGTAATGATCATGATAACAGTACCTAAAGTACCTAAACTACACATCGGTCTCCCCAGTGGCATATTCTGGTTGTGCAGGATATACAGGTGCATATGGGCCCGGGCAGTTTGGAGGCATTCCGAGCAGGGGGGAACTTCTAATTAAAACAAGGGAACCAATAGAGCCCTGCATGGGCCCGGCCCTTGTCCTACATCTTATGATCACACTTAACACTGGAGTACCACAGGGCTGTGTGCTGAGCCCATTCCTCTACTCCCTTTACACCCAGGACTGCAAGCCTGTGCATGGATCCAACTCCATCATCAAGTTTGCAGATGACACCACGGTGATTAGCCTCATCAGAAACAATGATTAGACGCCAACAGGGAGGAGGTACAGCACCTGCCCACATGCTGCGCTTGTGTGCGATCGAGAGCATCCTGACCAGTTGCATCACAGTCTGGTATGGGAACTGCTCAGTGGCTGACCGCAAGGCACTGCAGAGGGTGGTGAAAACTGCCCAACGCATCACAGCGACACCACTTCCTGCTATTGAGGACATCTAGAGAAACGCTGTCTACGTGGAGCTACACGTTCATCACTACATCTGATTTACAAAAGAACATACAAACAAACAAACAAAAAAACAGTAAACTTGTTATTAACAGTAAATATTGCTCTAGCGTAAATGATGTTCATATGTTCATAGTTCTGCCTATAATGTACATAAACTTTTACATAATCCATCTGTATAGTGTGTTCATAGACCACACTGTTAACCCTTGCTGTATTTTCTAAGGTAAATAACTGTAAAATATACATAGGCATCCACAGGCGAACCTCCACTGTCAGGTCCTAGGGTGTGCATTTGTTGCTTGGAATTTTTCAGAGCTGTGCTTCCACTTGCGAAATTCTTATTAGAGATTGTAGAAAAGTTTGCTGTCCAGTTCAAGGCTGCTTGAAATATTTTAGAGTGAGAACATCATTCACCACTCATATATCTTGGAAGCATAAGCAGCAACCCAGACAGCAAGCAATTTCGCCCAGAACCGGCACCACATCTGGCCTGCGTGAAATGCATGCGGGCCAAATGTGGGCCGGTTCTGGGCCGAAACTGCTTACTGTCTGGGAAGGTCCGGTGCAGCAGTCTAGTCTCCACAAACTGGGTGTGACTGGTCAACTACCTCCTATAGATCTGTGCATTAATAGTGAGGTACCGTCTACATCATCTTTTCAAAGTCATAAATACTTTCATAAATACTGATGAGGAGGCTTTTTTTTTTTTTTTTTACATAACTTGGACACAGTACTCCTGTGCTTTTTGGTTGCTTTTGTGTTTTTAATATTGAGTACCAAGAGTCAGCCAGTGCCACACTTGAGCTAATTCAAAGGTAAGTGTTAAAAATCATTATGTCCAATCATGGTTTTATTTAAAGAATGACTAGTCCAAATATGCACGGGAACAAATACTCTTTTGAAGTTTTTGAAACTATAATGTGACATTTCAGCACTTGACGAACGGACAGCGACTCCTAAGCAGCACTTAAAGCACAGCCACGTGCGACTGCTTTACGTGCAATGTTGGGAAACGCACGTGAAACAATAACGTATGTTTATGATCCAGAATCAGATCCCAAGGCTGAAACTGAACGAGAGCAGCAGCAGCAATGACTCGCTCCGAGCGGGGCTCGAACCCGGGTCTCCGGCATGAGAGGCGGACGCACTAACAAGGAGGCAGAGATATTTGAAGCAGTTTTACTCACCATGCGGTTCCAACACACGATCGTGACCCTTTTTCGTTGGGATTGCATCATCCTTAAGAAATAAACGATATGCAAATCCGTCGTCAAACTGGGCCATGTTTGTAAAACAAGCATCTTCCAAATGCAGGGAACAAACACAAACACTTGCACAACTCCATTGATGCTCTGTAAAAATAATCTCCATCCACACTGTAAAACCGAACAGTGAAATTAATCAAATGAAATTAGTTAATTGCACTCAAATAATAACGAAAGTTCATTGGACTTAATTTAAATAAGTTCTGTTAACTCAAAAATTTGTTGTAGTGAGGTGAACTTAAAATGATTGTGTTTTCTAGTTCCCAGCATGCTTTGCATCAGAAAACAAGGAAAATAAATTTAGAAATTAAGTGTTATTTTGTGTGTTTTTACACAAGATTAACATAGAGGGACATAAGTTAATACATAAATGTTGTGTTATATTAGATTTTACAAAGGTTTATGTTATGTTGGATTTGTAGTGTTACCGTTGTGGTGAAGAGTAGAGCCTGTGGTTAGACTGAGGATGGACAGCAAAAGCCTAATTTTGAGTGTATTTCCCACATTATAGGAGTTGAAAAATAGATACAATTATGAGTGAATTACTCCCTAATTATAAGTTCAGAAATATATTTATTTAAGATAACTCTGAGATAATTTAAGGCAACTGGAATTAAATTTTTTAAGTTTATGTAAACTTAAAACATTTAAAAACATCACTTAAATGTTTTTGTGTAATCTGTTACAAAATATTTTTTGAGTTCTGTGAACTTATCAGGGTTTACAGTGCACTGGTCCCTTAATGCTGTTTTTTGGTAATCTGTGCAGGGTTGTCTTGCCCTGGCAACCAAAAACACACTCCTTTTGTGACATTTCGTGACGCTCTCGCTCTGATCTGTGAAGTCTGTTGTGTTCTCAGTGCTCTGCTATACGGGAGCGCGCTCTTCCGGCAGTAGTGCCTCAGGACCCATATAAGGGAAATTCCGCTCCATCTAACGTCACACAGAGCCATACTCGAAAAAAACTTTCTGAAACTTGTGACAAACTGGAAGGAGTATTTTTGGAACAGAAATACTCCTTCATACGTACAGCTTAATTTTTGAAACTTTGTCCATGTTTAGCATGGGAATCCAACTCTTTAACAGTGTAAAAAACTCAATATTATACTTTATATAATAATATATATTATACTTTGAATACTTTATATACTTATATATTATGTTAGGTAAAAAATGTTAGCCCTAATGCACTGTAAGTCGCTTTGGATAAAATCATCTGCTATATGCATAAATTTACTTACATTTATTCATGTATTAACAGTATAGAGAGAGAGAGAGAGAGATATGTTATTTCTGGGTCCAATACATAGCTGGGATTCTTGCACTTCAACAAGTTATTGACATATACCCCTACCCCCCACTCCCACCATAGTCTTTTTTTTCAGTCATTTAATTTAAATGTGTATTTCTATTTTCCCTTCCTTTTTTAATTAAGTAATTTATACATTAATTAAAAAAGCAAAGAAAACGAGTTATAAAGTGTGCAATAAAACACAATCAAATCCTTATAATCAGGGCTCTGAACTGGTTCAAGGAACGAAAATGAAAACCCGAAATGAACGAAATTTTGACAGGAACAGAACCAGAAACAGAAACGAAATTATTTTTTTTTAGTTCCGAACCGAATCGAAAATTTGAAATGGACATAAACCGGTTAATAACGTTATTTTATCATTCCGTTTAATATTTCACATTTGCTGTCAACCAATCACGAATTCCAGCAGTAGCCTACATCATACGCAAATGTGACGCTGAAGCCAGGGAGTGAAATGTCTGCTCAGCTGTGAACAGTCAAGTCTTGCACCTTCAGGGCCGGATTAAGACCAAATTGGGCCTGATGACGCAGCGCAAAAAGGGCCTATTTTTTTACCCATTGGTGCATGTGCATTCAACACTCAGAGACCTGCATTCCTGCGGGACCCAGCGCAACCGAGTGCGTCGCGGGACAATATTTGATCGGTGAATGCGGACGCGGGATATTATTGTGTGCGGGTTGCGGGAAAATAAAGTTATTTGCGGGACTCCCGCAAAGTGGAAATATCTAGCAAAATAAGATTACTAAAATCAGATAAACCTTTATTTATAATAGACTAAAATAAAATAAAATAGACTTTGCGGAATGGGAGGATGCTGATGAAACCATGGACAGCGACGTGTAATTCCATTCCGAGATAGCGAGAGATCCAGAGGTGGAAAAGGCGATATCAAGAGTTTCCGAGATGAAGCAAAGTAACACGCCATGTAGGTTACTCTCCATTCCAGCTCCCAGCGCACCATTGGAGAGGCCTTTCAGTAATTACGGTCGCATAAATGCGCAGAGATTAATTCATCTGAAGCCCTCATCAATGAACGACATACGTATTCCTGCTCAGACTATTCTACAATATATATATTTTTAATTCCGTTTATTTTTAATTATTTATTTTGCTAAATATTTAAAATGGGTCTATTTTGTTAGAGGATTTTTATTTTTTATTTTTTTCGTTTAATGTTTGAAGAAGGCATTCTTAAGCAGTTTAGGCTAATTTTCCTTTGAACATGAAATAAATCCAGGTTTATTATTATTATATAATTCATTAGGCTATACTATAGCCTAATATGTATATATATATATATATATATATATATATAGCCTAGAGAGAGAGAGAAATTTGTAGTAGTCCCTATATAAGTTTTTTAGAGAAAATAGACATAGGCCTAATGCAAACACAAAAGGTTTACAAACATTAGGCTATTTTTCTTTTAATAATCATTTGTTATTCAAATACATCGGGAATACGGAAACTTTGATTTGGTGTCGAATGAGAAACCCAACGTTGGTTTCAGTTTCGTTTTAGTCTAAATTAATCAGTTTTGGTTTGTCGTTAATATTGCTTTAGCTTCTTAAATTTGTAATTTTTGTTCTTTTCTAAAATAACTAAAATTAGCCTAGCGGAGCTTCACAAATTTCCCAGAAGCTGAACAGTTTTCATTTGCTATTAACCTCAAAATAATTATTGAATGAAATTTGGAGTCCAACTGTCGGACGCATATACAGCGTTACTTATTATTTACTATTATTCTATATTCTTTATATTAAATAACATTTTAGCATCCAGATACATTGGGAACATGGAAACATTTGATGCCAAATGTCTTAGAATACTTGATAGAAAGTGTTGATAGCTAGGCCTAGCTCACATTTGGACAAAATCTGATGCAAGCTGTAAACTGTAAGCGTTAGATCTCTATTTTTTCCTTTTTTTGAGTAAGGAAAACTCTATACTTTATTATTATTATTAAATTATTATTAGGCAAAGTATAGGCAAATAATATTGTTTTTTGAAAATAAGGTTATTAACCGGTATTTCTTCCTCCCGAACCGGTTTCGGAACAGTAATAATATCAGAGGAACGCAGAACAGAAACGTTAAAATATCGATTCTGCTCGGAGTGAACCAATTTAATTTTTTTTCGTTTTCAAGCCCTGATTATAATCACATTGCACTTGAATCAAGTTAAAGGTGTAATCTGCAGATTGTCCTGTGATCACAGAAATCTGTCTTCGATGCACTTAGGGTTTCAAGATTACTCCAGAGCACTCGTAGATCTACGATGATTTTCAAGTGCTACTTAAGTTAAGAAGCTTTTGGGAAAAAGACCGTAATATTAAGATCAGTCGTACGATCGTTTTTACGAACTTCTTAGACTTACGAAACTTTTGGGAAACCCGGGCCTGGCTGTTCAATGAAGAGAAAGAGAAAATGTAAAGAAATAAACACGTTAAGAATCCGTAGAAGGTAGGACTCTATGTTTTTAGGACTATTATTACGTTGTAATGTTCGGTTGACCAATCAGCGGAGAGGGGCGTTACTGTTTTTCATTTTTCAGATTTTAATATTAAATTAAAAAAACGAATTATATGAAGGTACAAGGACAATGTATAGCTGAGGTGCGCGAGCTGATAAAGCACGAGTGAATATACAGTTAATCACTGGAAAGATTGTAGCTCGGTCAGGTGTGTCAAAAACAAGTAAATAAAACCATGCACAAAACGGTAGGGAGGGAGGAAGAGAGAGAGAGAGAGAGAGATAGAGAGAGAGAGAGAGAGAGAGAGAAAGAGAGAGAGAGAGAGAGAGAGAGAGAGAGAAAGAGAGAGAGAGAGAGAGAGAGAGAGAAAGAGACCTTTGAACAGCTTTTATTACACAAATTTTAAAACAATCTTCAATCAATTATTTAACCAACAAAGAAAAATATTATATCAAATACCCATAACCCTTTTTACAACCATTATCATCATATATAATTATACATGAATTTGTAAATTGCCATTGCAGTCAACATCACAAATACAGTTATTTATAGCCCACTTAAACTTAAAATCTTCAAAATTCTCATTCAGTCGATAATATTCAGATTCTATTCTTAACCTTGACTTCATCAAACCCTCATAAATCAGTACCACATCAGTTTGTCCCACACCAACTATTTTACTTTCACGAGAGAGCCAAACAGCTAACTTTGCTTGTCCGAAAATAAAATTGATTAAATGATAAATCTCCCTCTTGCTACGTTTGTATTTAGGTCCATAGATATAAAACTCAAGTGTGAAAACTTCTCCTAATGTCTGACACCACCTCCAGGAATTTGAAAGAGAGGCAATAACCTGCTACAGTCAGCAAACAAATGAAAAACTGTCTCCTGCTGTTCACAGAAAGGACACCCTATCCCCGCTAGTGGATCAAAATGTGCTCCGTGTCTGTTTGTAGCTATAATACCATGTACAACACGCCACTGCAGGTCTCCAGACCTTTCTTCAATGGGGGGCTTGTACATGGTCCTCCAGCTACCTTTCGGGGAAGAGTCTTATCCAAAAAAATCTGTCCATTTAGTCTCTTTTACAGTCTCAGGTGCACAACAATTAAGAACTTTTACGCATAACAAATATAAGTAGCTTTTTTTCCCAATGTCTCTGAAACGTCCAAGTTGAGGTGTCTTAAAGGATAGAATACCACCTTCACTTTCTTGCCACAAACCAGTCACAGCTGTAATATCCAGATCTGGGAAAGAAGAGCCAGCATTTTCTTCTTTGTGTAAAAATAAAGAGTCTCTGTAGTCCACGGCATGCTCTCATAGAGATGGTTCAACAGCCTTTGCACAACTCGGACTGATCTTATTCCAAACTTGGTAGCCAGAGTATCTGCCGAGATCCATCCATCATCAGTCATTAAGTCTCTAATTTTTTACAATATTTGCAGACCGTAAAGCATTCCTTACAGACGTTGATTTTGGAACATCCACATTGATTTTTGGGTTAAAGATCAAGGGTTCTTCCAATAACCACTGACTCTGTTCACCGTTTAGATCTCTGCAAACGTTTAAAAGAGTCCACCCTCTCAACATTGACTTGTAGAATGAAGACAAACCAGTTAAATCCAGCTTATTGATGTCCATTAAGAACAGTTGATGATCAGAACCCATTTTACCTGCTCTTCTCAGGAGGCCATGGGCTACCACACGCCAGCTCACTTCTTCACCATACAAGAGTCTTTGTGCTGTCTGAAGTCTGAAAGCTTTGATTCTAGATCTGATGTCAATGAGTCCTTGACCTCCCTCCGTCCTGGGGAGATAAAGTACTGGTGCTTTTAGCCAGTGATACCCGGACCAAAAAAAATCAACTCGTTTTTTCTGAATGTCCATTATCAGTTCTTCTTCTGGAGGTTCTAAAATCATCATTTTATGCCATAAAGTAGCAGCAATGAGATTATTACAGACCAAAACTCTACCCCTATAGGATAACTGAAGGAGCATCCATTTCCATCGAGACAACCGAGCACATGTTTTCTCCACTAGTCCCTCCCAATTCTGTTTTCTATAATCTTCAGATCCTAAAAACACCCCTAAATATTTAAAACCTTCTCTTCCCCATTTCAGCTCTCCAGGAAGGATGGGACCATTATTGTCCACACCATACTGCCACACTTTTGCCCCAATTGACTTTCGCAGAGGATGCTTTTTCATATGTTTTTAAATGATTTTTGACAACATCAACATCTTGATTGCCTCTTATTAAGACTGTAAGATCATCCGCATATGCAGACATTTTAATACACTGGGAAAAATCTATTTCTCTGATTTGCAGTCCCTTTAATTCTCTTCTTAATTTACAGAGTAACGGTTCAAAAGCAATGCTATAAAGCTGCCCTGAGATAGGGCAACCTTGTCTAATACCCCTCTGAACCTTTATGGGGACACTGAGACCGCCACCGATTTTTATCAAGTTGCCTCATTATAAAGCAATTTTATACATGAAATAATTTTTTCTCCAAATCCAAAAGCCTTCAGAGTCTCAAAAAGAAAAATATGATCAACTCTGTCAAAGGTTTTTTCTTGGTCCATTGACAAAAACCCAACATCAACATTGTTGTAAAAAGCATAGTCATACAGATCCCGCATCAAATGTAAATGATCTGCAATAGATCTGCCCCTTACACAATATGACTGATCCTTGTGAATCATTTCATGCAGTACATCATTTAACCTTTTAGCAACACACTTAGAGAGAATTTTATATTCTGAACATAGGATAGCTACAGGTCTCCAATTTTTTAGTAGCGTCAAATCTCCCTTCTTTGGAAGCAATGTTAAAATAGCACGCTGACAACTTCTTGTTAAACATCCTTCACTTATACATTTCTGAGCAACTTCAAAAAAATCAGGACCAATAATAGTCCAAAAACATTTATAAAATTTGGCAGGAAGTCCATCAATCCCTGGTGCCCGTCCTGATGAGAGATCCATTACTGCTGAGGTCAGTTCATTAAAAGTAAGTTGTGCTTCCAAAAGTTGTTTTTCTCTATAGATAGCTCAGGAAGATCTTGTAAAAGTTGATGTCTACATTGTTCATTTAAGGACTCAGCAGAATATAATTCAGTATAAAAATCCACTGCATGCCTAGTGCCTACACATCCTTTCCGTGTCTGAAACAAGGTGTCCATTCTTATCTTTTAAAAACAACTTCTTTTTTCCATGTTTAGTCTTCCGTTCTAAATCAAAAAAAATGGATGTAGGAGCATCTATGTCTCTTTTTGTTAAAAAACTATTTTTTATAAGTTCTCCTTTGACTTTTTCATCAAGGATTGAATTCAAACAGTTTTTCTTTTCAGTCCACATATCCTTCAAATGAGGAGAAGCGTTTACAATCATATTCCCTTCAATAATCTTAAGTTCTTTCTCCAAACTCTCTAATGTTTTCTTCAAACACAGGGTAGAGTGAGAAGAATATTGTTGGCAATACTCCTTAATAAACACTTTCCCAATCTCCCACCACTGAATAATATTGTCATATCTTCCTTTCTCAGTCTTCCAAACTTCCCAACAATTCTGAAAATTTTCACAAAAGAATGTGTCTTCCAACAATTTAACATTAAAATGCCAATAAGAACTCTTATAGGTTTTTGTTATGAGACTACATTCACCTGTGATTAGTTTGTGTTCTGAAGAAGAGACAGGAGTAATCGTTGAATTCAGGCTCCTGTTCCTCATATTATGAGATAGATAAAACCTGTCTAAACGAGCAGAAAGTGTGTCATTACTAAAACTCACCCAAGAGTACTGTTTAACTAAAGGATTGTTTTCTCTCCATACATCTGATAAGTGAAAATTATTTACCAATCTAGCAAGACAAGTGTCTGACACTTGATGTGGTTCTTCCCCATTCCTATCGAAAACGAAATCTAAAGTGCAGTTCCAGTCTCCACCGAAAACAACAAAATCTCCATCATGTTGTCGTCTTAAAAACTGTTCTAATTTAGAAAAGAGCCTTATTCTCTCAATGACTAAATTTGGAGCATAAATGTTCACAAAAGTAAAATTCATATGTATTTCAGCTCTAACAATCAAGAGTCTTCCAGGTCCCAATTCATTTTTCCACAAAATATTGAAATTGAGAGAAGGAGCAAATAAAATTCCCAGCCCTGCACTTAGATTATTCCCATGACTAAGAAAGTGTTCTCCCTTCAACTTCATTGTCTAAGTTACTGGGAGTTTCTTGCAAGAAGATAACATTTAACTCGTTCAAATTAATAATCTCAGAAAGAAATACACGTTTTTTAATATCCCTCATCCCATTCACGTTTAGTGATCCTACTCGTAAGATCTCCATCAGAAAGAGAGAGGAAAGAAAGCAATAAAGAAAAATTAAGACCCATCATGAGTCTTTAACTTTCCCCTTCGTTAATTGCTCCTTTCCAAACGTTTTAATTTTTTTGTCTATGTGATGTGTTTCTTAAGCCGAAACCTTTTCTGTTGAGAGAGCTCAGTACAATTACTCATTTTTATCAAGATCAGGAAAAAAGTCACCAATTTCTACTCCTGCTTTCCCTTTTGATTCATCGAGAAAACTATAAATTTGTTCAACAGTGTACAAATCACTTTCTCTTTCCATCTCAGATCACTGTTCCTCTGTCTCACTATCTTCAGTACTCTGAGATAAACCATCCATTTCATCTCCTACATCCTCCTCTGAACATTTTGAGTCACTAGAGAGTGTTGTATCACATCCTCTACACTGCATTCATTCACCATCTTATCCGTAGCACCACGAGCACTAGCGCTTTCCAACAGTATAACTGCATCCAGGCTGGTCATCACTCACAGTTTTAGAAACAAATCCACTCACCTCATCTTGTTCCTTCACCTCCTCCGTCACTCTATCAATCTGCGCAGTGTCTTTATTCCTTTCAGTCGCTTGAAGTTCTCCATTTGATTCTTCAGCTCTAGATGCAATAGTTAAAGGCAGATGTTCATCGCGCACTTTATGCGGACACGAGTCGCGTTTATGTCCGACAACTCCACAATCGTAACATTTCAAGCTCTCTGTGCTCCCGTACACCATGTACGAATTATCTTCAAGTTTGACTCGAAAAGAAACTTCTAAGGTTCGATCTTGGGCGCTTAAGAACATAAAAATTTACGTCGAAAAGACAATACATGCTTTAGCGCCGAATTTTTGCACCCCAATGGAATCGATCTCATGGGGCTTGCAATTTTCCCATATCGCATAACTTCTTTTATTATTACATCGTTTGAAACAAACGGCGGGACATTTGAAATGGTGATTTATTTTAGTAGCTGTGGTGAAACCGGAACAAAAGCTTCCTTCACCCACAACCCATCCACAGTCAAAATATTGACTAACGCTTCAGCTTTCAAAAATACTACGACCGCTTTGTTCATTCGCGAGCCAGAGATGATGTTATCAAACCCAATCTTATGTCCTACCGCCAACAACAAACCTTCAACCGTTACACCTGCTTCCGGCACACACCTGCAGCCATCACGAAGAAGGCCGTTCCTTGCACCGGAACAGACACCATACCGACACTCGGTGCGATTTTTTTTTTTTTTTTTTAACAATTAACGTAGGGGGAAAGAAACAATAAAGAGAAACTAAATCAAAGAAAAAGAAGGGTAAAAAAGAAAGGAAAGGAAAGAATGCTATCCACCACACACGATGGACCTCACCCTCACCGGAAGAGAGAGAGAGAATTTTAACATCCTTTATTACAAATATAATTTACCACGCAATTAAATTACAATATTCATTTATATATAAAAATAAAATAATAAAAAAAATAAAAATAAAACTCACAAACGTGTAAAAACCAAATCACCTTCGAAAACAGAGCACAGAGCTTCATTGTAACACCAAATTTCCTCAAAAGCAGCAAGATCATCCATATGTTTATAGTATCTAAAATCTATCAGTATTCTTGCTTGTACCATGTTTGAAAACAATGTAACCACATTCGGTTCCAAATTTTGTTCCATCTTTTTCTTTCTACTTACATAGATGGCCAGTTTTGCCTGGCCTAAAATAAAATTCAGCAATTGACAAATAAACCTTTTCTTCCTTACATATTTACAACCAAAAATAAATAGCACCATAGAAAAAGATTCATTACAATTCTTAAAAATACTGCCTAAACACAAAAATAAAGATTCCAATCTAGCACAATTCACAAATGTATGAAAGATGGTCTCTCTCTCCGTGCAAAAAGGACAACCCACATCAATCTCAGGATTTATAATTGAAGTAAAAGCATTGACAGCGACAGCACCGAGAAGAATTCTCCACTGCAAATCACCTGTTTTTTTGGTCAACGGTGGTTTATATAGTGCTCTCTACTCAGGCTTCTTATCCATATTCAACTTAAAAAAAGCATGCCATGGAGTATCAGTTCTCTCATTTAACATTTTTTTGTTAAAATTAATTACACAACATTTATACAGAACTTTCCCAGTGCATGAAAAGAAATCTACACACATGGAATCAACAACTTCAAAAAAGACACCAGAAAACCCTTCTAAATTCAAAGAAAAAACAAACAAGGAAAAGAGTCTCGCGCCCTTCTGTTGTGTGATCTTTGATGTTCAATAACTTAGCACACGCATTTGGATTAAAACTAAATAGTAAAAAAAAAAAATTATGGGTCATTCATTAAAAGCATCATATATTTTCAGCCTTAAGCATACATGACTCTCTGGCGAAAGTGAATCTAGCAGTACATTACTACTGTTCCTCTCATTCTGCAACAGTACAAACACACGCACTCTTTGCACATGTTTTCTTGCTTGAGTGTTTCTGCATTATTTGAGTGGCATTGCATTATTACAGCAAAGTGCATCATTACAGTTTAAGTCGCTGCAGTGGAGCAGCTCCATTTGTGAATAACTGCTCTCACTGTGGTTCGCTGGAGTCCCAAATCATTAGAAATGGCTTTATATCCTTTTACAGACTGATAGATCTCAATTACTTTCTTGCTCATTTGTTTCAGAATTCATTTGAATTTAGGCATGATTTCTAGCTTTTGAGCATCTTTTGGTGTACTTCACTTTGTCAGGCAGGTCCTATTTCAGAGATTTGTTGATTGTGAACAGGTGTGACAGTAATCAGGTCTGAGTGTGGCCAGAGAAACTGAACTCAGGTGTGATAAACCACAGTTTTAACAGAGGAGCAAACACTTCTTCACACAGGACCATGTAGTTTTGCATTTATTCCGCTTAATAATAAAAACCTTCATTTAAAAACTGCATGGTGTGTTTACTCGTGTTGTCTTTGACTTATATTTAAATTTGTTTGATGATCTGAAACATTAAAGTGTGGCAAACATGCAAAAGAAAAAAGAAAAAAAGAAATCAGGAACACTTTTTAATCTTCATTATTGTTAGTCAGTGCTAGAAACATGTCAGTGTGGCTTGTTCTGATGCATTCGAAGGTTATAGAAAGGAAGATATGACCAAACCTGCAAAGGAAGATGATTGGTTAAGAGTCAGATACACACTGTGCAAACAAGTAGCCTACTATTTCTGCAATGTTTAGTTAAAATAACTTTGATTGCCTTTATTATGAACAGTGAAGTGAAATATGATTCTGTACTTTAATTCCATCAGTCAGTTCACTGTTGGACTATTTTTCAGACTGAAAAAAAAAGTGACCCTGGAGCACAAAACCAGTCCAAATTGAGATCTTTACATCATCTCAAAGCTGAATAAATCATATTTCCATTGATGTATGGTTTTTTATGATATGACAATATTAGGTTGAGATATAACTCTAAGAAAATCTGGAATCCAAGGGAGCAAAAAATCTAAATATTGAGAAAATCATCTCTAAAGTTGTCCAAATGAATTCTTAGCAATGCATATTACTAATCAAAAAATAAGCTTTGTTATATTTACAGTAGGAAATTTACTAAATATCTTCATGGAAAATGATCTTTACTTAATAATCTAATGATTTTTTATTACGTAAAAATGATCATTAACTTGGAAATGACCATAGTTCGCTGAAAAGATGAAAAGAACAATACTCTAAAAACTAAAGGTGCCTCAGAAATCCTTTTGAGTGCTGGAGGAACTTAATCATTTATTTTAAGTGCCTCGAAGCTCTTTTTCTCATCATATTGTTCCTGGAGGAACCATTCTAGTCTTTGCAGTTCATGTAAGAACTCTTTGGATGTTTGAAGCACTTTGTTTCCAGTTCTGAGCTTCTGGAGTCACTCCTTCATTACACGAGAACTCAAAGAGCTCCAGAGGTTCCTGGAGGAACTCAAATTATTAAAAAGGGTTATTGTAAAAGTTATTCTTTTTTCTCCAGATTGTGCTTTTATCTGCCTTTGTTGGATTTTACATATATTTTGTTGTATAACTTAAATACCGCAATAACTAAAAATAGTTTTATTGAAATGTTAAATCATTTCAAGGTGAATAGTTTTAGGACTTTATATGATAAATGAGGGAAGTCTGAGTGTACACACACACATTACATACACTGTGTGTGTTATTGTAATAGACATTGTGCATTTAATTACTCCACAACCATTAATCAATTCACTAATATGACAAAAAATAGTCTTGAGCTTTGCTGACATCTAACGGAAAATGTTAGGAACTGCACCTAAACAAATCCTGAAAGCTTTTGAAGATATCAGTTTAAGATAAGTTTAACATGTTTTATAAAATATTTCTATTATAAAAATGTTGTCATGAACTAAAAACTCTATAACATTTCTGTTTCAATTTAACTTTTTTTTTTTTCAGCTCAACAATGAACTGCCAAAGTTTGTCCTTTAAATGAGGCCGAACTTATTTCTGTGCTTCAAAACTTCCAATTTTTAATGAAAGTTTTTTTTGACACTGACATTTGTGTCCTCTAAATACCTCCAAAAACAGTGACCAGAAATGTAAATAAAAACGAAGTTGATTCTCAGGTTTTCCATGTTTTTTTTTAAATAATCCCAAAACCATAACCAATGATTTTTTTAACACGACTTAACAAAAAAAGAAGCCCAAATTCGTGTAAAACACGTGGTAAACATTGACAATGGATTTGTCCTAATTATTTTCAGATTTACATGTGGTAAACAAAAGCTATAGAATAATATGAAAATATTGAGTATAATAATATGAAATAAATGACCTTCGTGTGATGTTATGTGATATTTATTGTGTATTGTGTTCTTCTGTCTCACTCCTTATAACAGAAAGATCACAGCATCTCAGTTCTACAGACATTATCACAGTTTTGTTTTTTTTGTCAATTTCACTTTGTCAGGGAGAAAAATTTCAGGAATATTTATGAAAAGTTGAACAAATAATAATTTACTGAACAAGCATTATATTTACATTAAAAATATGTGATACAAACTTTTGGATTTAAAAAAACTAAAGCAAATGATAAAAAAATAGCAGCACATAATGTTTCCAGATTTTTATCTTTCATTTGATAACTGAGTAAATTCATTTATTATAACTGACAGGTGTGATGATCAGTGGACTTGAGTTTTTACCTCCATAGTTTAAGGATGGTCCAAAAAATGGATAGAGTTTTTCAGTGAAAGACTGAGCAGTGAAAGAGTAGATATGAGAGCTGGACTCCACATCATAAAAGGAGACCAGACCCTCCTCATAATCCACAAACACACCGACCCGCTGCGGCTTCACTCTCAGAGACAGAGAGATGAGAGGATCATCACAGGCTTCATATTCATCTCCATTCCTCAGCCACACAGTCCAGTATCCATCTCTGGGTCTCACTGTGATCGGTCCCTTCCTGTTAATGGATTCTCTGGCCACTCCTAAATCCCATTCAGTCTTTCCCTTCACCTGCACCTCAAAATAAAATCTCCCCGAGGAGAATCCCTCCTTTCCCAAGACATTTACACATGTATCAAATCTCTCTGGTTTGTCTGGGAGTTTCTGTCTAATGTCTCCATGTCTCACTTGTTTTCCATCATCAGACAGAATGAGTTTAGGATGAGCTGTATCAGGATCCAGAGTCACATCCACTGAGAAAACAGAGAATACAGATATTCTGTGATGCTGATGTTTTTAGTTAACCCCGTGTTTAATCAGATTGTAGTGCAGTAATGAAGCAGTGAGTGTATGAATGTAAACTAGTGTAGTGCAGACAGCACACTGTACCTGCATACTGCTGCATCCACTTCAGCTCTGTAGAGACACATGACAAGAAAACAATCAGATCTGAAGCTTATATTTAAAGAACAGAGTACACTATCATGTTTCTATCTGATCAGTGTGTATTGATGTACCAGTTAGTGTGAGTTTCTCATCTATAGTGTCCTTCAGTTGAGTCAGAGCTCTCCTCAGAGTCTCCAGACTCTCATGAGTCTTCATACTGATCTCAGACCAGTTCCTGGTGTTTGTAGAGCTGCACAGGGATGAGTGAATCTACAGCAGGAGAGAGGAGAAATCCTTCAGCATGTCATATCCTGCATTATGATTGATCAGAGAGATCATGTTGACTGACCTGTAGGAGGTGGAGGTGATCTTCAGTGTGTGAGAGCTGCTCCAGCTCAGTGTTTCTCATCTTTAGCTCAGTGATCTCCTGCTCCAGCTCTTCAATCAGCTCTTGCTCCTGTTTCTCTGCTGCTTTCTGCTGCTCCTCCATCATCTCCAGCAGTTCAGTCTGATGTCTCTCAATGGAGCGGATGAGATCAGTGAAGAGCTCCACACGGACTGCTTTCTCCTTCTCTGTGTTTCTCTGCTCAACCAGGACAGGCAACACATTATTAGCAGTGTTTGCTAACAGAAGAATCTGTGTAACTATTGCTCATACATATTTGTTCACATACATAGGCTACATGTCTTTTCAGAATCCCTCAAATGAAGAATTAAACTTCACTCTGCACCCTGGACGAGAGCAGAACAAGCCCTTTACATTTTAGTTCTTGTTTTATTGGCTGTTGCTGTATATTTTAGTCTGATAGTCATCTGTCATTCGTTTGATTGTTTGTTTATTTTGTTATTGTTATGTCTGTCGGTTCTTGCCTCTTTATTTTCTCAAAATTGAAGTTTGTTGTAATAAAAACATGTACATTCATTATTCATTGAAAAAGTAAGTTGATCTTACTGAAATCCTCTTCTTCTTCTGAGACTAAATTTTAAAATGTATCTCCTCCTAGAGCTTTCAAGCTAAAACCGGCAAACTCGGGTCAGAGCTTCAGACTGGTCTTATGGACAGTTTATGGATTTCATAAACCAGACTATCAAAACTACCTAAAATCCCATAGACTTTCATTGAGGGGATGAACATTTTATACAATAAAACTTAAGGTGCATTTTAGCTGTCTACTGCCATAGCAACGCTTAAAAACTCTCTACTGAGAATACATGCTAGTCACTTGTTAATCATGTTAATGACATGCTAGTCACTTGTTAGTCATGTTAACATTATGCTAATCACTTTGCTAGTCATGCTAGCAACATGTTAGTCACTTGACAATCATGCTAACAACATGCTATTCACTTACTTATCATGCTAATTGCATTCTAGTCACTTGTTAATCATGCCAATGAAATGCTAGTCACTTGCTAGTCATGCTAACAACAAGCTAGCCACTTGTTAGTCATGCTAACAACATGCTAGTCACTTTGCTGATCATGCTAGCAACATGCTAGTCATGCTAGCAGCATGCTAGTTCCTTGCTAAACATGCTAACAACATGCTAGCCACTTGCTTATCATGTTAACAACATGTTTATAACATGCTAATCACTTGTTAATAATGCTAATGACAAGCTAGTCACTTGCTAATCATACTAAAAATATGTTAGTAACTTTGCTAATCATGCTAATAACATGCTAGTCACTTATTAAACATGCTAACAACATGCTACATACATCTTAATCACTTGCTAATCATGCTAATGACATGCTAACAACATGCTAGTTGCTTGCTAATCATGCTGGAAATTTGCTAATGACATGCTAGTCACTTTCTTATCATGCTTGAAACATGCTAGTGACATGCTAACAACGTGCTAATCATGCTAATGACATGATAATAATGCTGGAAACATGTTAATGAAATGATAGTAACTTCATTAGTAATCATTATTTATATGTCTATTATCTATTTATTTTTTTGATAGGTTTTATTGCCTTCAAAACTTGTGACATTCAGCCAAGTATGGTGACCCATACTCAGAATTTTTGCTCTGCATTTAACCCATCCGAAGTGTGTGTGCTGCGGCACCCGGGGAGCAGTTCAGGGTTCGATGCCTTGCTCAAGGGCACCTCAGTCGTGGTATTGAAGGTGGAGAGAGAACTGTTCATGCACTCCCCCCACCCACAATTCCTGCCGGCCCGAGACTCGAACTCACAACCCTTCGATTGGGAGTCCGGCTCTCTGACTCTCTAGGCTACGACTTCCCTTTCAAACTACTTTAAACTGAAAGATCTCAAATTTTAAGTTTCTTAAAACTACTTAAACATTCTGGCTAGGCCTTTTCAAACCTAAAAGTCTTTCCACAAACTTAACTATCTACTTTTATTCTATTATTTTAAACTCACTTTTCTGACTTCTGCTGAGTGTTTGATGTCTTGAATCTTCTTGATTCTGTTCTGGATCATCAGCTGCACGTCTTTCTGTGTCTTCATCAGTTCAGTCTATAGAGAGAACAACACAGACACATTTATCATAACACACATTAAACTCACAATATGAAATAAAATCTGATTCCTCATGATATCAGTCCTTTAAAAGAATAATAACGTCTACCTTCTTCTCTTGACTCTCCTCTTCTATAGGAACAGTGTTGTGGTTCTTGTGGTCTTTCACAGAGCAGATTGAACACACACATGTCTGATCATCTCTACAGAACAGATCCAGAGGTCTCTCGTGTTTCTGACATATATAGTCCTCCAGATTACTCACAGGATCCATCAGTTTGTGTTTCTTCAAACCTGCCACTCTCAAATGAGGCTCCAGGTGAGTTTCATAGTAAGAGCTCTGACACACCAGACACGACTTCAGCGCTTTCAGCTTTCTTTCCTCACAGATGTCACACAGAACTTCAGTTGTTTCCTCAGGACTTTTCTTCTTATAGTGGTCTACGAGCTCTCGGAGTGTGGTATTAATCTTGAGATCAGGTCTTTGCTTGAATGTTTCTTTACAGTATGGACAGCTGCAGGTCTGGCTGTTGTCCCAGCACTTATTCAGACAGATCTTGCAGAAGTTGTGTCCACATGGAGTCGAGACTGGATCAGTGAACACATCCAGACATACAGAGCACTGAATCTCCTCAGACAGTGAACTCATGGAGGATGACATTACTGGAAAGAGACATTATTTAGGATTAGTGTGAACTCCTTCAATACTGTTTATGAAGAATCCCATGATGCACCTCATGAAGCTGGTTGAATGTAAAGAGTGTTTAGAGACAAATTCAATATTATAAAAGACAACTCAAAGTGTTTTTCTGGGTTATTGACTTACATGGACGATCATGTTCAATACTCTGTCTCCTGGTTTTTCTTGCTGTTAGTGAAGATTCGGCCATTGTTCTTTCCCTCTTAAAACCTTTTAAAGAAAAATGATAGTTTAACTGGTTAAAATGTGAGAACTGATAGTGATGGAAACACAATCATTCGTTTGAAACAAAGTGAGAGACTCGTAAACTTACTGAGCAATCTGAACTATGACCTGCTGTTTAAAGAAAGTACAAAGTACAAGCTTTATATTTTCCAACAAACATATATATCTCCTTATCCAAAATTAGATGAATCTTTCCACAAAATATATTAAATGATCATAAGTTATTGTGTAATGTAAAAGTGATTTTCAGCTGCAGTGAAGCAGGTTTGTGTTCAGTTTGTCTGCAGGTCATTTACTTCCTGTTTTATCTGTTTGTCTTTATGTCGCGTAACAAAATGACAGAAACACCAAACTTTGTTCAATCTAATGACATACTGTTAATACAATTCTGATATCATTTCAGTGCAGTAAACATCTAAAGTATCTGCGTATTTGACACGCTTAAACCTGCTTCTGTTCAACTCATTCCAGTCTGACATAAACCCTACTAAACCAGACCACAGCCATTAGAAACCTGTTCAGGACAATCTCTCTTGTATTTCTATCACTTACCTGTGAGTATCAGATGTGTTCACAAGGGTCTCTGAACGACTCAATATTCAGTTGTTTAAAGAGTCCGATGGTTTCAGGCGTCCATGTTGTTGATCAAGTAAGTTTCACTTTCTCTTAGTCTCTCACTGAACTACAGTGATGTCAGAGCTGCTCAGGGTGTGTTCTATGGAAAACCAAATGGGTCAGAATTCGCATGCTTTCCACATTCAATATTTAAACAGCATTTAAATAAGCACTGTTAGGCAGTAAGTTGTGCCAGAAGAGGTGAAATTTGTGATTTTTTTTAACTCTGTGTCTGGATAACGTACGTGTAGATAAATGTCTGGATAACATACGCATGGATAAGTGTACGTATGATAGGTACATTAATAATCATTTGGATTGTCCTATTCTTCCCCAAGGAAGGCTTTAAGGTTGTAATGATCATGATAACAGTACCTAAAGTACACATCGGTCTCCCCAGTGGCATAGTCTGAGTGTGCAGGATATTCAGGTGCATATGGGCCTGGAGGCATTCCGAAGCAGGGGGGAACTTCTAACTAAAACAAGGGAACCAATAGAGCCCTGCATGGGCCCAGCCCTTGTCCTACATCTTATGATCACACTTAACACCGGAGTACCACAGGGCTGTGTGCTGAGCCCATTCCTCTACTCCCTTTACACCCACGACTGCAAGCCTGTGCATGGATCCAACTCCATCATCAAGTTTGCAGATGACACCACGGTGATTGGCCTCATCAGAGACAATGATGAGATGTCTACAGGGAGGAGGTACAGCACCTGCCCACATGCTGTGCTGACAACAACCTGCCCCTTAACACCAGCAAGACAAAGGAACTCATTGTAGACTTCAGGAAGAAGAAAGGAAGCACACAGGATAACATCCACATTAGCGAGACGGTTGTTGAACGTGTCTCCAGCTTCAAGTTCCTGGGAACCACCATCTCTGAGGACCTGTCCTGGACTACAAACACCTCCAGCCTGGTCAAGAAGGCTCACCAGCGCCTCTTCTTCCTCAGGACACTGAAGAAGAACCAGCTGTCTTCAGCCATCCTGGTGAACTTCTACTGGTGTGCGATCGAGAGCATCCTGACCAGTTACATCACAGTCTGGTATGGGGACTGCTCAGTGGCTGACCGCAAGGCACTGCAGAGGGTGGTGAAAACTGCCAAACGCATCACAGGGACATCACTTCCTGCTCTTGAGGACATCCAGAGGAAACACTGTCTAAACACTGTCTACGTCGAGCTCTCAGCTGTCTCCTTGCTGAACTCTGCCCTCTGACACCCCCCAACAACCAACAACCCCCAACCCCTCCCCCCCACACACAGAGACTCCTCATCACTACATCTGATTTACAAACAAGCAAAAAAAAAAATAAAAAAAAAAAAAAAATAACACAGGACACTTATTACTTTTACTACTGTCTGTTCATCCAGAATAATGAGTAATCCATTTGCACTCTGAAATATTTTCTATGCACTTTACTGTCCACTGCACTATAGTAAATGATGTTCATAGTTTCTGCCTATAGTGTACATACACTTTTACATAATCCATCTGTATAGTATGTTCATAGTACACCTATCTGTATATCATGCTGATAGTATTTAAAATCTGTAAATTATGTCCATAATACTGCCTTATTTGTATATTTATTGTACATTTGTAACATATTGTAGACACTGTATATACTGTTTATTGCACTTCTGGTTAGATGCTAACTGCATTTCTTTGCCTTGTACCTTATGTGCAATGACAATAAAGTTTAATCTAATCTAATCTAGTATTTATTTTTGTTTATTGATTAAATTAATTTAGAAATATGTTTGTAAAGTTTTGTGTTTGGTAAATTCAAGTTTTTGTTTATTTATTAAAGGAACGAGCAAACAGCAGACAGTGAGTTGAGCATTATATTTGATCAATTGTATTCTTCTCAAACCAACCCGACTTGCCTAAAATAAACAGACATAATACACTTCATGCATTGTACAGCAGCATTAATTTATACATTTAACCTAGATAAATGAGCGCTGTTAGGCACATATCCAATCGTTTGTGCGGAGAGTGAGCACTTTGCAGGACATGGAGGCGTCAGCTTGCATTTATTTTTTTTATTTTTTAATGACAGTAAAAATAAAAAAATAAAAAATTACGACGTCACATTTGCTCATAAATGTAGGAGTAGCATATGCATCATTCGGAACTGCAAATGATCTACTTGTATTTGTGTGCACTCACAATATTAACTAAACCTTATGCTTTTGTAAAATAAGGAAAACAATCAGGTTTGAGTTTCCCAAAAGTTTCGTAAGCCTAAGAAGTTCGTAAAGACGATCGTACGACTGATCTTAATATTCGGTCTGTTTCCCAAAAGCATCTTAACTTAAGTAGCACTTGAAAATCATCGTAGATCTACGAGTGCTCTGGAGTAATCATAAAACACATCGTATGAGTGCATCGTAAGAACAATCGGCAGATTACACCTTTAACTTGATCCAAGTGCAATGTGATTATAATATAAGGATTTGATTGTGCTTTATTGTAAACTTTATGACTCGTTTTCTTAATTTTTTTTATTAATTGATAAATTAAATTAAAAAGGGCAGAAAGAATAGAAATACACATTTAAATTAAATGACTGAAAAAAAGAATAAAATAAGTAATGTAGGAAATGTTTCAAAGACTGGCGGTAAAATATTGCAATGACTTGCTGAAGTGCATGAAAACCAGCTAAGTATTGGACCTGGAAATAACATCTCTCTCTTTCTCTATAACCTACTGTATATACATAAATACATTTTAATAAAAGTATGCAATTAGCAGACGCTTTTATCCAAAGCGACTTACAGTGCATACAGGGTAACATTTTTTTACCTAACATAATATATACATATTTAAAGTATATTTATTATGTAAAGTATAATATTATACACTATAATATAATATTGTATTGTATTATAGGTATTATATTCAAGTTGTCTGTCTGGAACACAGTATTAGGTTAACGTCAATAAACGATCGTGTACTACAGTGAAGAGTCTTTCAATAGTAGCTTATGGTGGTGACTGTCAGTTTGTGCACGTTTGACAGGAATTTAGAAAAAATTAATACAAGACCGTAGTCAGCCAGACGAAGAACATTATCAATATTATTAATTAATAGTTATTATATGATGCACTTTGCAGGCCCAGGATGCACCTTCTGTCTTCTTGGTCTTGAGGAGAAGCGCTTCACCGAAATGATAAATATATCTATAGAATGCCTTTTGTGTTTTAATTTTTTTTTATTTTTTACTATTACTATTTTAAAACGAAATAACTCAACAAACAAAAACACTTTCATTATGTAATCCTAAAGATGCATTTCTCTCTAAAGGCACGTACAATGAGGAGATGGCAAGTTCGTCAAATTCATTTTAGCAACATTGACTCAGAAGACAAATATCCCGCCTCTATTTTTCCTTTTTGTTTGTGTTTTTTTTTGTTTTTTGCTTTTTTGTTTTATTTTTTTTAAGTTTGTTCTTTGGCTACTGTGTTAAAATTGTGTTTGCATTCAATAGCATATAAGGCAGCATTTTTGTGCCACGCCGAAAAATAACCGAGTAAATAAGATTAACGTCATAATATTTTAATTAAAAGTTGTAATTACGATAATAAAATTATGTTATATTCTGAAGTTTAAAAAAAGTCTGTGGCATCCATAATTCTTTTAACTTTTTTGCAGTGGTGGACAGTGATGGAGTAGCTTTACTTCATTACTGTACTTAAGTACATTTTTCAAGTATCTGTACTTTACTGGAGTAGTTTTATTTTAAGTAACTTTTACTTTTACTTCACTACATTCCAAAGCATAAGATCGTACTTTTAACTTCACTACATTTCATAAAACATATCGTTACTCCCTATAATATATCACGTGCTCCGACACGCAGAAGCGGTGTCTGATTCATGAACGAACTGAGTCTTTTCAAAATAAACTTTTAGATCGGATCGCGAATCGCAATGATCCGATTGCAGCTGTTCTGGAGTCGACCACTCACTGATTCAAATGAACCGTTTAGTGTGAGTCTACAGAAGAACCGGGAGATTTTATGAGTGCGTGCGTCTGATGTTGCTAAAAGTAAGTTATTAATGTCGGAATTTAGGATTAATTATTGTACTAACTGAAAATCATATTTTTTATTATTTATTTTATATATTTTATTTTGATAATTTAGAATTATTACTGAAATACAACCTTTTTTTGTTTGAAACAGTTCATTGAACAATAATAAATGAAGTACCTGAAGCTGACAATGAAGTAAATGTATAATAATTAGCAAAGATGATTAATTTAGCGCTGTAAACGCGCGTGTGAGGGGCGGAGACGCGCCGCGGAGCGTCAGACGCGCGTGAGGACCAAACACAGCAGAACGGTAGGAAACTTCACTCCTCTTATTATTTCTCTTTTACTATAGCGATTTATTTTTAGATACGTGATCTGAGTCTTTCATATAGTTGTATAGTTAGAGTTATTAGAGAAATAGAATTATTTTTTACATTCTTTGGTCGAAATTTTCAGATCGGCAATTCGGAGCCTGTTCGCGACTCCGTTGATTCAGATCAGGACTTCGGAGCCTGTTCGCGATTCGGTTGATTCAGATCGGGACTTCGGAGCCTGTTCGCGATTCGGTTGATTAACATTGGGACTACTGAGCATGTTTGAGATTTTTTTTAAATTCAGATCTCGAAGCAGGAAGTGTTTGTCAAACAGTTAATTGGTGATAAATAAATATTTGGACTTGAGGCTTTTTTTTTTAGACGAGTAACGTTAGACAGACATGAATGTTTATTCAGAATGGTACTGAAAATAAGTAAATATTGTAGCTGATTCTAAATGTCTAGCAGGCTTGCTGGTGCTAACTTGAGGTAATTTTATAAATAATGTCCAAATATTTTTATTCAACCACATATATATATATATATATATATATATATATATATATATATAGATAGATAGATAGATAGATAGATAGATAGATAGATAGGGGAGAAAAGAAAGGATGTGATGTTCAGAACATGGTAACTACAGTAATTATCAAAGAATTATCGTTTGGCCAGGGGTGTTTTTACACCACAGACAAGGTTTGAGAAGGAAAAAAATCATTAAGAAAATATAATTATATTTTCCTTAAGATGTTCTTCCTAACTTCAGGCCTTATTATCTTGTCATATATAACTGTGGTGTTCTGTAAAACCACAAACTTTAAAATACTTTGTTGTTACTGGTGAAGATCAGATGGTCATCTCTGTTTTCTCTCAGGTTCATCACAGTGTAAGCTTCACAGTGAACATTACTCTCATCAGCGTAGTCCATATCAACAACAAAAATATATCTTGACTCCATATAGTGGTTATTTTGGAAAAAATCCCAGGTATTTTGAACAGTAGGATTATAAAAAAAAAATGTGTTAATATAAAATTAAATTATCCTATATAAAATTGCAAACATCTATCTTTCAGTACTTTTTTACTTAAGTACATACAAAATTGAGTACTTTTGTACTTTCACTTGAGTAAAATTGAAAAAGGAGTACTTTTACTGGAGTTATATTTTATTATACGTATCTGTACTTTTACTCAAGTACTTGACTTGTGTACTTCGTCCACCACTGCTTTTTTGAACTAACTTTGATCGATTCATGAGAAATTTGTATTAAATTGTTCAGATTTTTTTCAACATTCATTAAAATATTCATGTTTATTTCGTGATGCAAATATTAAAGAGGACAATATCACTGATTCATATGCAGCTACTGAACGAATTATCTCACTACAAATTAAAAATCGTAAAAAAAATAGACGTTTATTGTTTGTATTTTATCATAAAATTGACAGAAGGCTAAAACTCTGTATCAAAGCACGAAGGTGATTATTGGGTGTTTGCGTGCTACTAATAATGATGGACTTGAAAACTTTAAACATAATTTCCAAACATTAGCTTCTACGACTGTGATCATAAGGCTTCAGTTCTGTAGATATCAACACATGAAAAGTAGACTACTATATAGTTACAGACTTATTTTAATAGACATAACACTTGAACATTAAAATGTGTCTGGGTAGACCAGATTCAAAACATTTTCAAATAGGCAAATGTATAAACGTATTAATTATTTATCAATATATAGACTATTAATCTGAACATGTAGTGTAGCCTACAAGACACTGCTCTTGTAATAAGCAGCTGTATGACATGAACAAAACAAAACCTGAACTCTGAAATAATAGACATCTGCTGATCATACAATTATCTAGTTTTCAGAAATGAGGTCTAATCTAGTGATTTCTTTCTTTAGAGATGTGTTGATTAACTATTACCAGTAAATTCATATGTGCTCAGATTAAAATTAGCATATATTATCACTGTATTATTTTATTTAAATTGTAACTGTGAATATATTTGGACACTCCATGTTAGTCACTGAATAGACTTTTCATTAACAATTTCATTTCACTATGATGTACTGACAGTATAGTTTTATATAATCCATGTGCATTGCTTATCCTAAAGATTTCCCAATTGATTTTCAATTTTACTAAATGCTGTCTTAGTTTTTCTTGATTCCTAACACACAACCAGAAGCAACCTGACCAGAGTTTCCACTTCACTGAAAAGGCCACGGACTTCCACTGACAAACCTTTAAGAATGTTTGCTGCCTCCAAACTGGATCCAAATTGGTAGTTATGCCTAAACATTGGTAACTGAACTGATCTCAGGATACTCACAACACACTGAATCAGTTTGTCCAGTGAGCAGAGTGTCCTCTAGTTTCTGTAAGGTCAGCAGATCTTCCTGATGAAAACCACATCAAGCACCTGATAAAACTCAACTCTGTAATACTCTGTTGCAGTTTTTGGCTTGTATGTGCTTGCATCTGTGCTAAAACGCTTAGGAAGTCGCCTTGGTTCTGGGACTTTGATAGGCTCTAGATTTAGAGAATCCACAATCACATTTGCTTGCTCAAAAAGACTTTGAAAGGCATCTTCATCTCTTTGGTCTTTCAAGACAGACTGAACACAAGAAATGGCAGCTTTCATGCCAGAGATAGTCTGTGTCTTTGCAGAGAAGCATTCAAACACTTCAATTCTCCAGTCACAGCTCCTGCCAACACAAGACCCCTTTTAATGTGGTACTGTAATGCATTCATAGGAAAATCTGAAACCATTTTTGCTGAAAGTGTAGCACATAGTTTGCTCTCGTCTGTACTTTTATAAACTTGGGATCAGGATGTGCAGGATTTAAGCAAGTGATGATTTCTGAATCTTCTCTGTCTCTGTTTTCTGTGCTCAGTTTGTCTCTAACATTAGGTTCATTCTGAAACGGACGTTACAACACTGTTACACACCAAATAGCTCCCTAGTATATTGTGTACAGTAAAGAAAATTGTACATTTAGTTTGTCATATCAAAAACTGTTCCCTATCAGAGATGTTTTATTCTTACCTGCTCATCTGAAACTGCTGTTTGACTATTGTCCTCACCCTGTCCCTCACTGTGATGTACACATATTACAGTTTTAGCCAGTTTTATTGACTGAATGAACTTTTCATTAGTGTTTGTATGTCATTACCTGATCAGATGTTCTTCCCGTCCTTCTTTTGATTGGTTTCATCTGCTGCTACTTTCACATTGGATCTGAATCATCTGATATAAGAACAAAACCACTAAGACATACAACTAAAACACCAAAAACGAACATATTATTAAACCGCGCTGTATACAATCTGTTCTTAATATCTATTTAAAATTCTCTATTTAAAATTATATTTTAATTGACCAAGTAATCCTCATTAAATAAAACTCATAAAAATCACAGCATACTTTTAAAGATGTATAATAATCTGATGATCAAACATTTTTGAACATTTCTCTGTTTTCTTACCCGTTTGTCTGAAAGAGCTGCTGTCTGTTGTCTTCTCCCTGTTCCTCACTGTGATGGAGAAAGGCAGGAATGTAAAACCTAACTTTACAAAGCTGCTGTTTTTCTATACTGTTTCCTATTGTATTTTATTGATTAATGGCATCTTCTTTACCTGATCACCTGCTCATCCTCTCTCTCTGCTGACTTTTCTACCCTGCTGCTACATTTACCTCGAATCTGTTATTAAAACATGTTAAGAGATTATACACCTCATAACATTATGACATTTGTGTATAATCATCATTCATAAAATTCTAACATAGTAGAGATTATCAAAAGAAAGAAATTAAGTATTGAAACCGCCAGTAGGTGGCAGCGTTTCACTGTTTTAATGAGTTAGACACTTCTAGCGTTCATTCATGCAATTCGTTCAAAAGTCAGATTAATTTAGGAAGAAAACAAACACTGATGTGAATACTTTTGTTTTTGATAATTACAGACACTATTGAAAAATAAACTAGCAAAACAGACAGCTGCTTTGGTAACTTGTTATACTGATAGTTATAGCTAAATACATTGCAATGGATTAGCTAGCTAAAATATATGTGGTGTGAAAATATTACTGACCATTTTATAATTTAATTTATAGTCTATATTCTACTGATAACTGAAACTATGTTAAATAAATGTTACTGTAATAATTTGAGGAATGTTTCATTTGCATAGAACGTGTTGTGTTTCTTAACGCTGTATTGCACCTTCGCGTGAAGTGGAAAATCGATTCATGAGCAATCGATGTCAACTAATTCAGCACCTTCACTTTGGACAGCGCTCTTGTGACGTCGGACGTAAGAGGCAGCGTGCTAAGAAGCTTCCTAAGGGACACTTCGGGGAACACACTTAGGAACATTAACAACTTTGGTAAGATATATCTTTCGAGGTCTTCTTAGCGCGCTAAGAGTGAGCGTTATAGGGGAACCGGGCCCAGATTAATTTAGGAAGAAAACAAACACTGATGTGAATACTTTTGTCATTGATAATTACAGACACTTTTGAAAAATAAACTAGCAAAACAGACAGCTGCTTTGGTAACTTGTTATACTGATAGTTATAGCTAAATACATTGCAATGGATTAGCTAAAATATATGTGGTGTGAAAATATTACTGACCATTTTATAGTTTAATTTATAGTCTATATTCTACTGATAACTTAAACAATGTTACTGTAATAATTTGAGGAATGTTTCATTTGCATACAACGTGCTGTCCATTTTAACGCTGTATTGCACCTTCGCGTGAAATGGAAAATCGATTCATGAGCAATCGATGCCAACTAATTCAGCACCTTCACTTTGGACAGCGCTCTTGTGACGTCGGACGTAAGAGGCAGCGTGCTAAGAAGTAGGGGTGCTCCGATCACGATCGGCCGATCGTTATGCGCATCTCGTCAGTAAAGCCGGTTTTCTAATCAGCGGTTAATTCCATCAGGTGCGTGATTTCACATAGAGCAGCTGTTACTACACAGAGCCGTTGTTAACTGAGAAGATGGGCCAATAAACGCTGAAAATTAACGTGATTTGCGCATCTTCTCTATTAACAACGGCTCTGTGTAGTAACAGCTTGCTCTATGTGAAATCACGCAAAAAAAAAAACATGCAAAAAAACGAATTATATGAAGGTACAAGGACAATGTACAGCTGAGGTGCGCGAGCTGATAAAGCACGAGTGAATATACAGTTAATCACTGGAAAGATTGTAGTTCGGTCGGGTATGTCAAAAACAAGTTAATAAAACCATGCACAAAACGGTAGGGAGGGAGGAAGAGATTTGTAAATTACCATTGCAGTCAACATCACAAATACAGTTATTTATTGCCCACTTAAACTTAAAATCTTCAATATTCTCATTCAGTCGATAATATTCAAATTCTATTCTTAACCTTGACTTCATCAAACCCTCATAAATCAGTACCACATCAGTTTGTCCCACACCAACTATTTTACTTTCACGAGAGAGCCAAACAGCTAACTTTGCTTGTCCGAAAATAAAATTGAGTAAATGATAAATCTCCCTCTTGCTACGTTTGTATTTAGGTCCATAGATATAAAACTCAAGTGTGAAAACTTCTCCTAATGTCTGACACCACCTCCAGGAATTTGAAAGAGAGGCAATAACCTGCTACAGTCAGCAAACAAATGAAAAACTGTCTCCTGCTGTTCATAGAAAGGACACCCTATCCCCACTAGTGGATCAAAATGTGCTCCGTGTCTGTTTGTAGCTATAATACCATGTACAACACGCCACTGCAGGTCTCCAGACCTTTCTTCAATGGGGGGCTTGTACATGGTCCTCCAGCTACCTTTCGGGGAAGAGTCTTATCCAAAAAATTCTGTCCATTTGGTCTCTTTTACAGTCTCAGGTGCACAACAATGAAGAACTTTTACGCATAACAAATATAAGTAGCTTTTTTCCCAATGTCTCTGAAACGTCCAAGTTGAGGTGTCTTAAAGGATAGAATACCACCTTCACTCTCTTGCCACAAACCAGTCGCAGCTGTAATATCCAGTTCTGGGAAAGAAGCATTTTCTTCTTTGTGTAAAAATAAAGAGTCTCTGTAGTCCACGGCATGCTCTCATAGAGATGGTTCAACAGCCTTTGCACAACTCGGACTGATCTTATTCCAAGCTTGGTAGCCAGAGTATCTGCCGAGATCCATCCATCATCAGTCATTAAGTCTCTAATTTTTACAATATTTGCAGACCATAAAGCATTCCTTACAGACGTTGATTTTGGAACATCCACATTGATTTTTGGGTTAAAGATCAAGGGTTCTTCCAATAACCACTGACTCTGTTCACCGTTTAGATCTCTGCAAACGTTTAAAAGAGTCCACCCTCTCAACATTGACTTGTAGAATGAAGACAAACCAGTTAAATCCAGCTTATTGATGTCCATTAAGAACAGTTGAAGATCATAACCCATTTTACCTTGGCTACCACACGCCAGCTCACTTCTTCACCATACCAGAGTCTTTGTGCTGTCTGAAGTCTGAAAGCTTCGATTCTAGATCTGATGTCAATGAGTCCTTGACCTCCCTCCGTCCTGGGGAGATAAAGTACTGGTGCTTTTAGCCAGTGATACCCCGACCAAAAAAAATCAACTAGTTTTTTCTGAATGTCCATTATCAGTTCTTCTTCTGGAGGTTCTAAAATCATAATTTTATGCCATAAAGTAGCAGCAATGAGATTATTACAGACCAAAACTCTACCCCTATAGGATAACTGAAGGAGCAACCATTTCCATCGAGACAACCGAGCACATGTTTTCTCCACTAGTCCCTCCCAATTCTGTTTTCTATAATCTTCAGATCCTAAAAACACCCCTAAATATTTAAAACCTTCTCTTCCCCATTTCAGCTCTCCAGGAAGGATGGGACCATTATTGTCCACACCATACTGCCACACTTTTGCCCCAATTGACTTTTGCAGAGGATGCTTTTTCATATGTTTTTATCTATCTCAGAGCCAGAGATGATGTTATCAAACCCAATCTTTTGTCCTACCGCCACCAACAAACCTTCAACCGTTACACCTGCTTCCGGCACACACCTGCAGCCATCCCGAAGAAGGCCGTTCCTTGCACCGGAACAGACGCCATACCGACACTCGGTGCGATTTTTTTTTTTTTAACAATTAACGTAGGGGAAAAGAAACAAAAAAGAGAAACTAAATCAAAGAAAAAGAAAGATAAAAAAGGAAAGGAAAGGAAAGAACGCTCTCCAACGCCACCACACACGATGGACCTCACCCTCACCGGAAGAGAGAGAGAGAGAGAGAGAGAGAGAGAGAGAGAGAGAGAACGCACTTCTGTTGTGTGATCTTTGATGTTCACTCACTTAGCACACGCATTTGGATTAAAACTAAATCGTAAAAATACAAATTATGGGTCATTCATTATAAACATCATATATTTTCAACCTTAAGCATACATGAGTTTCTGGCGAAAGTGAATCCAGCAGCTTGTGTGTAATGCGCTCGGCAGTACATTAATACTGTTCCTCTCATTATTCAATAATACAAACACATGCACTCTTTTAGATGCATCTGTAAAAATAATCCTGTCATTTCTGTAGTTTTCTGTTATATATCTATTAACTATCCCCTTATCTACTCCACATACCTGCTTTTCCTCCAGCAGCCCTAAGTCCACTTTTAATTCCTCAAAAGTCCACGGGGGAACTGTAGAGTATGGTACTGTCATACAGATATTAAGAGCACTTAAACCCATACACTCAACTTTTTGTTCAATACCCCACCCAAAGCCTTTTACTTTTTTATTTAATCGCTCTTGACAATTTCTTAGGGTTATGTGAGCAATATGATCCTCTCTATGACCTTTAAGATTAGCCCAGTACACTAAGGCCAGTTGATCTCTTCTTAAATTCAAGGGCATCTCCCCCACCTCCACTTGGATGGCTGCCACCGGAGAGGACTTGACTGCTCCACTGCAAATTCTCAAGGCTTGGTTTTGCATTACATCCAGTTTATGTAACAATGACTTGGAGGCTGATCCATATGCTACACTCCCATAATCGAATACTGACCTCATTAAACCAGTGTAAATTGTTCTCAAAGCTGCACCAGACGCACCCCACTCAACCCCACACAAGCACCTCATCACATTTAGAATTTTCCTACATTTATCAACAATCTTCTGGATATGGAAGGCCCATGTCAACTTCTTGTCAAACCATACACCCAAGTACTTAAAAAGCTCTAGTCTTTCCAGATCTTTCCCTGACAAGCTAATCTTAAATTCCGGTCTTATACTCCCCTTAGAAAAGAACATAACTTTTGTTTTCTCTGCTGATATCCTAAATCCCCATTGAACTGCCCATTTCTGAACTTCATTTACTGCTCTCTGAATTTCCTTTACTATGAATTCCACATTCCTCCCTTTCTTCCACATGGCACCATCATCAGCAAACAAAGCTACTCCATCAGGCCCCTTCACATTTTTGAATATCTGATCTATTATTATTATTATTATTATTATTATTATTATATCAAACAATATAGGGCTTACAATACTCCCCTGCGGAGTACCATTCTCAACTATATATTCATTACTTAATTCTCCGTTTATTTTAACCCTTAGACTTCTTTCAGCCAAAAAAGCTTTTATCCACTGGAGCATTCTACCACCAATCCCCATCTGCTGCAACCTGATCAACAATCCGTTCGTCCACAACATGTCGTACGCTTTTTCAATATCGAAGAATACTACCACCACTGCTTCTCCATTTACTTGAGCTCTTCTTATACCATCTTCCAAACATACTATTGGATCCATTGTACCTCTACCTCTTCTAAAACCACTCTGGTAGCTCTGCAATAACCCCTTTGACTCAACCCAGTAATTTAACCTATCGTTTACCATTTTCTCCATAGTCTTACCCACCTGCGAAGTTAAAGCTATAGGCCTGTAACTACTTGGATTATGAGGATCTTTACCAGGTTTCCTAATTGGCAAAATTATAGACTCTATATTATGGTCTGCACAACCATTTGGGCTCTGGAAAAGGATCTATATGCATCTGGTATCGACTCATAACATAAGTCAAGTATTTTTTGATTGCTGAAGGAGAGTCAATATATTGCTGGAAATGTAAAACTCCCTCCATAGAACATTTGTTAAAATCACACGTAATAAAATGGAGAGCATCCGGTGAATACAACTGATACTGATGCAGCACCTGACTGATGATGTCCACCTCCTTCTGAACATCAGACTAGAGGTGTCCCAGCTGACCGTCCAGAGTCTCGTCACTATCCCGAAACTGATTGACTCTAGCCCTCCTGTTCCTGAACTTTTTTCCCCTGTCTGTAGTGCTTCCCACATTGGGGATGGCTTTATGAAGTGTTTGTGCTGCATACACCACGACAGAGACTCCTGAGACAGCGGCACCTACTGTGTTTCCAGAGATGGCAGCTGATACTGCAGAAGAACCTCCAGAGGTGTCAGTTGTACCCGTCTGTGAACTCACTGTCTGTCCTGTCACGGCTATGAAGGCCATGTGTGAACTTTCTACCTGCCTTATCATGGACACAAAGTCACGATTGTCAGCTGGACTGCCCTTGAACCCCATTCCCCATATTCCTATGCTTTAGGTTAATCACCACCAGGTGTTCCCCATTACCTCTCCTCTTTATATACTGTGTTTGGATTCTCACACATTGTGAAGTCTTGTTTAGCCCCGTCTGACATTTCCAAGCGGTTTCCCTGTGTCTGTTCTTTCCGTGTATTACCGTGGATTGTGTATACCGCCCGTGATTCTCTGTCTGATATTGTTTCTGTTTCTGGATATCCCATCACATACTTGACACTGTTTGCTGATTACTGCCTGTCTGACCATTCTAATAAAATACTGCAAATGGATCCGAACGTCTCTGACTCCATGTTACAATCATTATTGTCATTTGTCTTTTCAGAGTTCTCTCAGGCTGAAAAAATAAATGCAAATGTGACCCTGGAGCACAAAACCAGTCCAAATTGAGATCTGTGCATCATCTGAAAGCTGAATAAATCATCTTTTCATTGGTGTATGGTTTGTTATGATATGATAATATTAGGTTGAGATACAACTCTTTGAAAATCTGGAATCTGAGGGAGCAAAAAAAATCGAAATATTGAGAAAATCATCTTTAAAGTTGTTCAAATGAATTCTTAGCGATGCATATTACTAATCAAAAATAAGTTTTGATATATTTACAGTAGGACATTTACTAAATATCTTCATGGAACATGATCGTTACTTAATATCCTTATGATTTTTTATTACGTAAAAATGATCATTAACTTGAAAATAACTGACCATAGTTCACTGAAAAGATGAAAGAACAATACTCTAAAAACTGAAGGTGCCTCAGAAATCCTTTTGAGTGCTGGAGGAACTTAATCATTTATTTTAAGTGCCTCGAAGCTCTTTTTCTCATCATATTGTTCCTGGAGGAAACATTATAGTCTTTGCAGTTGATGTAAGAACTCTTTGGATGTTTGAAGCACTTTGTTTCCAGTTCTGAGCTTCTGGAGTCACTCTTTCATTACACGAGAACTCAAAGTGCTCCAGAGGTTCCTGGAGGAACTCAAATTATTAAAAAGGGTTATTGTAAAAGTTTTTTTTTTCTCCAGATTGCGCTTTTATCTGCCTTTTTAGTGATAAGTCTGAGTTTGTGCACGTGTGTATACATATATATAGTGTACACACACACATTACATACACTGTGTGTGTTATTGTAATAGACATTGTGCATTTAATTACTCCACAACCATTAATCAATTCACTAATATGACAAAAAATAGTCTTGAGCTTTGCTGACATCTAATGGACAAAGTTAGATACTGCACCTAAACAAATACTGAAAGCTAATTTTTGAAGATATCAGTTTAAGATAAGTTTAACATGTTTTATAAAATATTTTCTAGTATAAAAATGTTGTCATAAACTAAAACTTCTATAACATTTCTGTTTCACTTTAACTTTTTTTTTTTCAGCTCAACAATGAACTGCCAAGGTTCTTCCTTAAAATGAGGCCAAACTTATTTCTGTGCTCCAAAACTTCCAAGTTTTAATGAAAGCTTTTTTTGACACTGCCATTTGTGTCCTCTAAATATCTCCAAAAACAGCGACCAGAAATGTAAAGAAACTAATTTGATTCTCAGGTTTTCCTAACAAGCAACCATTTTTTTTTTTAAATAACCCCAAAAACCACAACCGATAATTTTTTTAACGTGACTTAACAAAAAAAGAATACGTGGTAAACATTTGTTGTTTTGTATAATTTTAATTAATTGATAAAGACCTGGAGAAAATCTGTTGATGTTTTATTGGCATATTACAAATAATTTAACATTTAACAATTAATTTTTAATTCATTATTTGAATCTTGCATTTGATAATTGAGTAAATTCATTTATTATAACTGACAGGTGTGATGATCAGTGGACTTGAGTTTTTACCTCCATTATTAAGGAATGGGCTAAAATATGGATAGAGTTTTTCAGTGAAAGACTGAGCAGTGAAAGAGTAGATATGAGAGCTGGACTCCACATCATAAAAGGAGACCAGACCCTCCTCATAATCCACAAACACACCGACCCGCTGCGGCTTCACTCTCAGAGACAGAGAGACACGAGGACCAGCACCGGCTTCATATTTATCTCCATTCCTCAGAATCACAGTCCAGTATCCATCACTGGGTCTCAGTGTGATCCAACCCTTCCTGTTAATGGATTCTCTGGCCACTCCTAAAACCCATTCAGTCTTTCCCTTCACCTGCACCTCAAAATAAAATCTCCCTGAGGAGAATCCCTCCTTTCCCAGGACACAGGGACATGGATCAAATCTCTCTGGTTTGTCTGGGAGTTTCTGTCTAATGTCTCCATGTCTCACTTGTTTTCCATCATCAGACAGAATGAGATCAGGATGAGCTGTATCAGGATCCAGAGTCACATCCACTGAGAAAACAGAGAATACAGATATTCTGTGATGCTGATGTTTTTAGTTAACCCAGTGTTTAATCAGATTGTAGTGCAGTAATGAAGCAGTGAGTGTATGAATGTAAACTAGTGTAGTGCAGACAGCACACTGTACCTGCATACTGCTGCATCCACTTCAGCTCTGTAGAGACTAATGACAAGAAAACAATCAGATCTTAAGCTTATATTTAAAGAACAGAGTACACTATCATGTTTCTATCTGATCAGTGTGTATTGATGTACCAGTTAGTGTGAGTTTCTCATCTATAGTGTCCTTCAGTTGAGTCAGAGCTCTCCTCAGAGTCTCCAGACTCTCATGAGTCTTCATACTGATCTCAGGCCAGTTCCTGGTGTTTCTAGAGCTGCACAGGGATGAGTGAATCTACAGCAGGAGAGAGGAGAAATCCTTCAGCATGTCATATCCTGCATTATGATTGATCAGAGAGATCATGTTGACTGACCTGTAGGAGGTGGAGGTGATCTTCAGTGTGTGAGAGCTGCTCCAGCTCAGTGTTTCTCATCTTTAGCTCAGTGATCTCCTGCTCCAGCTCTTCAATCAGCTCTTGCTCCTGTTTCTCTGCTGCTTTCTGCTGCTCCTCCATCATCTCCAGCAGTTCAGTCTGATGTCTCTCAATGGAGCGGATGAGATCAGTGAAGAGCTCCACACGGACTGCTTTCTCCTTCTCTGTGTTTCTCTGCTCAACCAGGACAGGCAACACATTATTAGCAGTGTTTGCTAACAGAAGAATCTGTGTAACTATTGCTCATACATTTTTGTTCCACATACATAGGCTACATGTGTTTTCAGAATCCCTCAAATGAAGAATTAAACTTCACTCTGCACCCTGGACGAGAGCAGAACAAGCCCTGGACATTTTACTTCTTGTTTTATTGGCTGTTGCTGAATATTTTAGTCTGAGAGTCATCTGTCATTCCTTTGATTGTTTGTTTATTTTGTTATTGTTATGTCTTCTCAATGTCTCTAAACACTGAAGTTCATTGAAGTTCAAATTATTTTAAACTCACTTTTCTGACTTCTGCTGAGTGTTTGATGTCTTGAATCTTCTTGATTCTGTTCTGGATCATCAGCTGCACGTCTTTCTGTGTCTTCATCAGTTCAGTCTATAGAGAGAACAACACAGACACATTTATCATAACACAGATTAAACTCACAATATGAAATAAAATCTGATTCCTCATGATATCAGTCCTTTAAAAGAATAATAACGTCTACCTTCTTCTCTTGACTCTCCTCTTCTATAGGAACAGTGTTGTGGTTCTTGTGGTCTTTCACAGAGCAGATTGAACACACACATGTCTGATCATCTCTACAGAACAGATCCAGAGGTCTCTCGTGTTTCTGACATATATAGTCCTCCAGATTACTCACAGGATCCATCAGTTTGTGTTTCTTCAAACGTGTCACTCTCAAATGAGGCTCCAGGTGAGTTTCACAGTAAGAGCTCTGACACACCAGACACGACTTCAGCGCTTTCAGCTTTCTTTCCTCACAGAAGTCACACAGAACTTCAGTTGTTTTCTCAGGACTTTTCTTCTTACAGTGATCTACGAGCTCTCGGAGTGTGGTATTAATCTTGAGATCAGGTCTTTGCTTGAATGTTTCTTTACAGTATGGACAGCTGCAGGTCTGGCTGTTGTCCCAGCACTTATTCAGACAGATCTTGCAGAAGTTGTGTCCACATGGAGTCGAGACTGGATCAGTGAACACATCCAGACACACAGAGCACTGAATCTCCTCAGACAGTGAACTCATGGAGGATGACATGACTGGAAAGAGACATTATTTAGGATTAGTGTGAACTCCTTCAATACTGTTTATGAAGAATCCCATGATGCACCTCATGCAGCTGGTTGAATGTAAAGAGTGTTTAGAGACAAAGAGTGCTGAAGAAACTCAGATATAAAGAGATCATGTACAGTCAGCTGGTTATTATTGTAAAATGAACCCAGACAAGCTGATCAGAACCTAAATGTGAAGCTCATAACATAACCACTCACCTAAATAAATAAATAAATATATGTACGAGAATTATTCTTTTTAAGCTGAAATTATTTGATCTGCTTTACATTCCTGAACTGTACATATTCAATATTATAAAAGAAAAGTCAAAGTCAAAGTGTTTTTCTGGGTTATTGACTTACATGGAGGTAAACTGTCGATACTCCGTGTTCTGGTTTTTCTTGCTGTTAGTGAAGATTCGGCCATTGTTCTTTCCCTCTTAAAACCTTTTAATGAAAAATGATAGTTTAACTGGTTAAAATGTGAGAACTGATAGTGATGGAAACACAATCATTCGTTTGAAACAAAGTGAGAGACTCGTAAACTTACTGAGCAATCTGAACTATGACCTGCTGTTTAAAGAAAGTACAAAGTACAAGCTTTATATTTTCCAACAAACATATATATATATATATATATATATATATATATATATATATATCTCCTTATCAAAAATTAGATTAATCTTTCCACAAACTATAGTATATGATCATAAGTTATTGTGTAATGTAAAAGTGATTTTCAGCTGCAGTGAAGCAGGTTTGTGTTCAGTTTGTCTGCAGGTCATTTACTTCCTGTTTTATCTGTTTGTCTTTATGTCGCGTGACAAAATGACAGAAACACCAAACTTTGTTCAGTCTAATGACATACTGTTAATACAATTCTGATATCATTTCAGTGCAGTAAACATCTAAAGTATCTGAGTATTTGACACGCTTAAACCTGCTTCTGCTCAACTCATTCCAGTCTGACATAAACCCTACTAAACCAGACCACCGTCATTAGAAACCTGTTCAAGACAATCTCTCTTATATTTCTATCACTTACCTGTGAGTATCAGATGTGTTCACAAGGGTCTCTGAACGACTCAATATTCAGTTGTTTAAAGAGTTCGATGGTTTCTGGCGTCCATGTTGTTGATCAAGTAAGTTTCACTTTCTCGGAGTCTCTCACTGAACTACAGTGATGTCAGAGCTGCTCAGGGTGTGTTCTATGGAAAGCCAAATGGGTCAGAATTCGCATGCTTTCCACATTCAATATTTAAACAGCATTTAAATGAGCACTGTTAGGTGATAAGAGGTGAACTTTTTGCATTTTTTTAACTTTGTGTCTTGATAACATACGTGTGGATAAATGTCTGGATAACGTATGCATGGATAAGCGTACGTATGATAGGTACATTAATAATCATTTGGATTGTTCAATTCTTCCCCAAGGAAGGCTTTAAGGTTGTAATGATCATGATAACAGTACCTAAAGTACACATCTGTCTCCCCTGCATGGGCCCGGCCCTTGTCCTACATCTTATGATCACACTTAACACCGGAGTACCACAGGGCTGTGTGCTGAGCCCAATCCTCAACTCCCTCTACACCCACGACTGCAAGCCTGTGCATGGATCCAACTCCATCATCAAGTTTGCAGATGACACCACGGTGATTAGCCTCATCAGAGACAATGATTAGACGCCTACAGGGAGGAGGTACAGCACCTGCCCACATGGTGCGCTGACAATAACCTGCTCCTCAACACCAGCAAGACAAAGGAGCTCATTGTGGACTTCAGGAAGAAGAAAGGAGGTACGCACGACCCCATCCACACTAACGGGATGGTTGTTGAATGTGTCTCCAGCTTCAAGTTCCTGGGAACCACCATTTCGGAGGACCTGTCCTGGACCACAAACACCTCCAGCCTGGTCAAGAAGGCTCACCAGCGCCTCTTCTTCCTCAGGACACTGGAGAAGAACCAGCTGTCTTCAGCCATCCTGGTGAACTTCTACTGGTGTGCGATCGAGAGCATCCTGACCAGTTACATCACAGTCTGGTATGGGAACTGCTCAGTGGCTGACTACAAGGCAATGCAGAGGGTGGTGAAAACTGCCCAACGCATCACAGGGACAACACTTCCTGCTCTGACACAGGAACAGCTTTTTCCCTACAGCTGTCTCCTTGCTGAACTCTGCCCTCTGACACCCCTCAACACCCCCCCCCCCCACACACACACACACACACAGACTCCTCACCCCTCCTCATCACTACATCTGATTTACAAACAAACAAACAAACAAACAAAAAACAGTTAAATTGTTATTACTTGCACTGCCGTCTGTTCATCCAGAATAATGAGTAATCCATTTGCACACTGAAATATTTTCTATGCACTTTACTGTCCATTGCACTAGTGTAAATGATGTTCATATGTTCATAGTTTCTGCCTATAGTGTACATACACTTTTACATAATCCATCTGTATAGTATGTTCATAGTACACCTATCTGTATATCATGCTGATAGTATGTCAAATCTGTAAATTATGTCCATAATACTGCCTTATTTGTATATTTATTGTACATTTGTAACATATTGTAGACACTGTATATACTGTTTATTGCACTTCTGGTTAGATGCTAACTGCATTTCTTTGCCTTGTACTTTTATGTGCACTGACAATAAAGTTCAATCTAATCTAATCTAGTATTTATTTTTGTTTATTGATTAAATTAATTTAGAAATATGTTTGTAAAGTTTTGTGTTTTGGTAAATTCAAGTTTTTGTTTATTTATTAAAGTTCTCTGGCACTTGTGCGGGTTTTCCGGCTTGCAGCGCTTGGCTGGGAAAAAAATAATCCTACATTTAAAAAAACCCCCCGCAAAATCAGAAAAGGGGAGAAAAAAACGCCCACACAAAGCTTTTTCTCTGGTGGTATAAATAATGTAACAATTTACTGTTTTAAAACATTAAAATAATATACACTTTTATTTCATAGTTCTTCAACAGGTATGCAAACAATATCCCAATAATAGCAATTAGCATTAGTCTAAAAAACGAAATATAATACCGAAAACACTCGACATGTCAACAAAACGATTAACAGAACATCTTCCCAAACACATATCAAGCTTATTTAAAAAACCTCTAAAGCATAAACACTCATTCAAAGTACCTGGAAAAGGGAGATGTAAATAACCATAAGTTCCCGCCTCCTCAGCACGAGCTGACAGATAACACCCCAAGAGAGGCGGGACTTAAGGCAGAACAGCCAATCATCAGCCGGTCACACTCAAAGCCGGTGTCAAGTTTGAGAGGGAGGAGCCGGGGGAGGAGGCAGCCGCGGCGAGCGCAGACACAGAGCGGTCAGAGAAACGGAGGAACGACTGTAGTAAGGCGTTTGTGCAAAACTGCGGGAAACTGCAGAAAATGTGCGGGTGTCGAACCCTCTCACCGGGAAAAGTGTGGGTGTTAAAACCCCCACATCCCCCACGGGTGCGACGCCCCTGATTATAGGTATTATATTCAAGTTGTCTGTCTGGAACACAGTATTAGGTTAACGTCAATAAACGATCGTGTACTACAGTGAAGAGTCTTTCAATAGTAGCTTATGGTGGTGACTGTCAGTTTGAGCACGTTTGACAGGAATTTAGAAAAAATTAATACAAGACCGTAGTCAGCCAGACGATGAACATTATCAATATTATTAATTTATAGTTATTATATGATGCACTTTGCAGGCCCAGGATGCACCTTCTGTCTTCTTGGTCTTGAGGAGAAGCGCTTCACCGAAATGATAAATATATCTATAGAATGCCTTTTGTGTTTTAATTTTTTTTTAATTTTTTACTATTACTATTTTAAAACGAAATAACTCAACAAACAAAAACACTTTCATTATGTAATCCTAAAGATGCATTTCTCTCTAAAGGCACGTACAATGAGGAGATGGCAAGTTCGTCAAATTCATTTTAGCAACATTGACTCAGAAGACAAATATCCAGCCTCTATTTTTCCTTTTTGTTTGTGTTTTTTTTTTTTTTTAGTTTGTTCTTTGGCTGCTGTGCTATAATTGTGTTTGCATTCAATAGCATATAAGGCAGCATTTTTGTGCCACGCCGAAAAATAACCGAGTAAATAAGATTAACGTCATAATATTTTAAGAATAAAGTTGTAATTACGATAATAAAATTAAGTTATATTCTGAAGTTTAAAAAAAAGTCTGTGGCATCCATAATTCTTTTAACTTTTTTTGCAGTGGTGGACAGTAACGGAGTAGCTTTACTTCGTTACTGTACTTAAGTACATTTTTCAAGTATCTGTACTTTACTGGAGTAGTTTTATTTTGAGTAACTTTTACTTTTACTTCACTACATTCCAAAGCATAAGATCGTACTTTTAACTTCACTACATTTCATAAAACATATCGTTACTCCCTATAATATATCACGTGCTCCGACACGCAGAAGCGGTGTCTGATTCATCATGAACGAACTGAGTCTTTTCAAAATAAACTTTTAAATCGGATCGCGAATCGCAATGATCCGATTGCAGCTGTTCTGGAGTCGACCACTCACTGATTCAAATCAACCGTTTAGTGTGAGTCTACAGAAGAACCGGGAGATCTTATGAGTGCGTGCGTCTGATGTTGCTAAAAGTAAGTTATTAATGTCGGAATTTAGGATTAATTATTGTACTAACTGAAAATCATATTTTTTATTATTTATTTTATATATTTTATTTTGATAATTTAAAATTATTACTGAAATACAACCTTTTTTTGTTTGAAACAGTTCATTTAACAATAATAAATGAAGTACCTGAAGCTGACAATGAAGTAAATGTATAATAATTAGCAAAGATGATTAATTTAGCGCTGTAAACCCGTGTGTGAGGGGCGGAGACGCGCCGCGGAGCGTCAGACGCGTGTGAGGACCAAACACAGCAGAGCCGTAGGAAACTTCACTCCTCTTATTATTTCTCTTTTACTATAGCGATTTATTTTTAGATACGTGATCTGAGTCTTTCATAGAGTTGTATAGTTAGAGTTATTAGAGTAATAGAATTATTTTTTACATTCTTTGGTCGAAGTTTTCAGATCGGCAATTCGGAGCCTGTTCGCGACTCCGTTGATTCAGATCGGCACTTCGGAGCATGTTCGCGACTCGGTTGATTCAGATCGGGACTTCTGGACTTCGGAGCCTGTTCGCGACTCGGTTGATTCCGATCGGCACTTCGGAGCCTGTTCATGACTCGGTTGATTCCGATCGGCACTTCGGAGCATGTTCGCGACTCGGTTGATTCAGATCAGGACTTCGGAGCCTGTTCGTGACTCGGTTGATTCAGATCGGCACTTCGGAGCCTGTTCGCGACTCGGTTGATTCCGATCGGCACTTCGGAGCCTGTTCGCGACTCGGTTGATTCAGATCAGGACTTCGGAGCCTGTTCGTGACTCGGTTGATTCAGATCGGCACTTCGGAGCATGTTCGCGACTCGGTTGATTCAGATCAGGACTTCGGAGCCTGTTCGTGACTCGGTTGATTCAGATCGGCACTTCGGAGCCTGTTCGCGACTCGGTTGATTCAGATCAGGACTTCGGAGCCTGTTCGCGATTCGGTTGATTAACATTGGGACTACGGAGCATGTTTGAGATTTTTTTTAAATTCAGATCTCGAAGCAGGAAGTGTTTGTCAAACAGTTAATTGGTGATAAATGAATATTTGGACTTGAGGCTTTTTTTTTTTAGACGAGTAACGTTAGACAGACATGAATGTTTATTCAGAATGGTACTGAAAATAAGTAAATATTGTAGCTGATTCTAAATGTCTAGCAGGCTTGCTGGTGCTAACTTGAGGTAATTTTTATAAATAATGTCCAAATATTTTATTCAACCACCTATATATATATATATATAGATAGATAGATAGATAGATAGATAGATAGATAGATAGATATAGATATATAGAAGATATATAGATATATAGATTACATCTGGGGAGAAAAGAAAGGATGTGATGTTCAGAACATGGTAACTACAATAATTATCAAAGAATTATCGTTTGGCCAGGGGTGTTTTTACACCACAGACAAGGTTTGAGAAGGAAAAAAATCATTAAGAAAATATAATTATATTTTCCTTAAGATGTTCTTCCTAACTTCAGGCCTTATTATCTTGTCATATATAACTGTGGTGTTCTGTAAAACCACAAACTTTAAAATACTTTGTTGTTACTGGTGAAGATCAGATGGTCATCTCTGTTTTCTCTCAGGTTCATCACAGTGTAAGCTTCACAGTGAACATTACTCTCATCAGTGTAGTCCATATCAACAACAAAAATATATCTTGACTCCATATAGTGGTTATTTTGGAAAAAATTCCAGGTATTTTGAACAGTAGGATTATAAAAAAAAATGTGTTAATATAAAATTAAATTAGCCTATATAAAATTGCAAACATCTATCTTTCAGTACTTTTTTACTTAAGTACATACAAAATTGAGTACTTTTGTACTTTCACTTGAGTAAAATTGAAAAAGGAGTACTTTTACTTTTACTGGAGTAATATTTTATTATATGTATCTGTACTTTTACTCAAGTACTTGACTTGTGTACTTCGTCCACCACTGCTTTTTTGAACTAACTTTGATCGATTCATGAGAAATTTGTATTAAATTGTTCAGATTTTTTCAACATACATTAAAATATTCATGTTTATTTCGTGATGCAAATATTAAAGAGGACAATATCACTGATTCATATGGAGCTACTGAACGAATTATCTCACTACAAATTAAAAATCGTAAAATAGACGTTTATTGTTTGTATTTTATCATAAAATTGACAGAAGGTTAAAACTTTGTAACAAAGCACGAAGGTGATTATTGGGTGCTTGCGTGCTACTAATAATGATGGACTTGAAAACTTTAAACATAATTTCTAAGCATTAGCTTCTACGACTGTGATCATAAGGCTTCAGTTCTGTAGATATCAACACATGAAAAGTAGACTACTATATAGTTACAGACTTATTTTAATAGACATAACACTTGAACATTAAAATGTGTCTGGGTAGACCAGATTCAAAACATTTTCAAATAGGCAAATGTATAAACATATTAATTATTTATCAATATATAGACTATTAATCTGAACATGTAGCGTAGCCTACAAGAAACTGCTCTTGTAATAAGCAGCTGTATGACATGAACAAAACAAAACCTGAACTCTGAAATAATAGACATCTGCTGATCATACAATTATCTCGTTTTCAGAAATGAAGTCTAGTGATTTTTTTTCTTCTTTAGATATGTGTTGATTAACTATTACCAGTAAGTTCAGATTAATATTAGCATATATTATCACTGTATTATTATATTTTATATTTATGCAGTTTATTTTATCAAAGCCTAGACCCTATCTGATGACATGAGGCTAAAAGCTGTGATATTAATGTTGTCCACTAGAGAGAGCCACATTATAAGGAAAATACCTATTTAAAGCTTATTTTTAAAAATCTATTTCCACAGTTTTGAAAAGAAACATATAACAATTTAATTTCACTATGATGTACTGACAGTATAGTTTTATATAATCCGTGTAAAGATGAAATTTAGATACACCACTTACTCAAAGGCACAGAACACGGACTTCCACTGACAAACCTTTAAGAATGTTTGCTGCCTCCAAACTGGATCCAAATTGGTAGTTATGCCTAAACATTGGTAACTGAACTGATCTCAGGATACTCACAACACACTGAATCAGTTTGTCCAGTGCGCAGAGTGTCCTCTAGTTTCTGTAAGGTCAGCAGATCTTCCTGATGAAAACCAAATCAAGCACCTGATAAAACTCAACTCTGTAATACTCTGTTGCAGTTTTTGGCTTGTATGTGCTTGGATCTGTGCTAAAACGCTTAGGAAGTCGCCTTGGTTCTGGGACTTTGATAGACTCTAGATTTAGAGAATCCACAATCATATTTGCTTGCTCAAAAAGACTTTGAAAGGCAACTTCATCTCTTTTGTCTTTCAAGACAGACTGAACACAAGGAATGGCAGCTTTCATGCAAGAGATAGTCTGTGTCTTTCTTTGGAGAGAAGCATTCAAACACTTCAATTCTCCAATCACAGCTCCTGCCAACACAAGACCCCTTTTAATGTGGTACAGTAATGCATTCATAGGAACATCTGAAACCATTTTTGCTGAAAATGTAGCACATAGTTTGCTCTCGTCTGTACTTTTATAAACTTGGGATCAGGATGTGCAGGATTTAAGCAATTGATGATTTCTGAATCTTCTCTGTCTCTGTTTTCTGTGCTCAGTTTGTCTCTAACATTAGGCTCATTCTGAAATGGACGTTACAACACTGTTACACACCAAATAGCTCCCTAGTATATTGTGTACAGTAAAGAAAATTGTACATTTAGTTTGTCACATCAAAAACTGTTCCCTATCAGAAATGTTTTATTCTTACCTGCTCATCTGAAACTGCTGTTTGACTATTGTCCTCACCCTGTCCCTCACTGTGATGTACACATATTACAGTTTTAGCCAGTTTTATTGACTGAATGAACTTTTCATTAGTGTTTGTGTGTCATTACCTGATCAGATGTTCTTCCCGTCCTTCTTTTGATTGGTTTAATCTGCTGCTACTTTCACATTGGATCTGAATCATCTCATATAAGAACAAAACCACTAAGACATACAACTAAAACACCAAAAACTAACAAATTATTAAACCGCACTGTATGCAATCTGTTCTTAATATCTATTTAAAATTCTCTATTTAAAATTATATTTTAATTGACCAAGTAATCCTCATTAAATAAAACTCATAAAAATCACAGCATACTTTTAAAGATGTATAATAATCTGATGATCAAACATTTTTGAACATTTCTCTGTTTTCTTACCCGTTTGTCTGAAAGAGCTGCTGTCTGTTGTCTTCTCCCTGTTCCTCACTGTGATGGAGAAAAACAGGAATGTAAAACCTAACTTTACAAAGCTGCTGTTTTTCTATACTGTTTCCTATTTTATTTTATTGATTAATGGCATCTTCTTTACCTGATCACCTGCTCATTCTCTCTCTCTGCTGACTTTTCTACCCTGCTGCTACATTTACCTCGAATCTGTTATTAAAACATGTTAAGAGATTATACACCTCATAACATTATGACATTTGTGTATAATCATCATTCATAAAATTCTAACATAGTAGAGATTATCAAAAGAAAGAAATTAAGTATTGAAACCGCCAGTATACGACAGCGTTTCACTGTTTTAATGAGTTAGACACTTCTATCGTTCATTCATGCAATTCGTTCAAAAGTCAGATTAATTTAGGAAGAAAACAAACACTGATGTGAATACTTTTGTTTTTGATAATTACAGACACTATTGAAAAATAAACTAGCAAAACAGACAGCTGCTTTGGTAACTTGTTATACTGATAGTTATAGCTAAATACATTGCAATGGATTAGCTAGCTAAAATATATGTGGTGTGAAAATATTACTGACCATTTTATAGTTTAATTTATAGTCTATATTCTACTGATAACTGAAACTATGTTAAATAAATGTTACTGTAATAATTTGAGGAATGTTTCATTCGCATAGAACGTGTTGTCTTTCTTAACGCTGTATTGCACCATCGCGTGAAGTGGAAAATCGATTCATGAGCAATCGATGCCAACTAATTCAGCACCTTCACTCGGGACAGCGCTCTTGTGACGTCGGGCGTAAGAGACAGCGTGTTAAGAAGCTTCCTAAGGGACACTTCGGGGAACACACTTAGGAACATTAACAACTTTGGTAAGATATTTCTTTCGAGTCTTCTTAGCGCGTTAAGAATGAGCGTTATTGGGGTTATTCGAGAAAACGCTCTTAATCGCTGAGATCAATCGTTATCGAGAAACCCGGCCTAGGCTGGTTAGTAGGTAGTTGTGAGTTCAGGTGCAAATTAAATTAATATTTACGAGATAAACTAAATGTTTCACTGGTAGGTTGCAAAATGTATGCTTACACAAAAGAAAGCTTTTCAGTCTCTGCCTCAGTGCGGTTTCTGTCAAGCCATTCTTTAATCTGGGCTGCGTTTCTCAATAACTATTGATTTTAGATCTGAAGAGCGTTTTCTACGAGTAATTTTACAATCGTTCTTTATTGTTTCACGTGTGTTTCCTAACAATGCACTTAACACAGTCGCACGTAGCTGTGCTTTAAGTGCTGCTCAGGAGTCGCTGTCCGTTTGTCAAGTGCTGAAATGTCACTTTATAGAATGATTCTTCATTGTAGAATACAATTATTTATTGACGTTAACCTAATACTGCGTTCCAGACAGACAACTTGGATATAATAACCATAAAACAATATTATATTATAGTGTACAATATTATAATTTACATAATAATATACAATATACTTTGCATACTTATATATTATGTTAGGGACAAAATGTTAGCCCTAATGCACTGTAAGTTGCTTTGGATAAAAGCATCTGCTATATGCATAAATTTACTAACATTTATTCATTTATATACAGTATAGCGAGAGAGAGAGAGAGAGAGAGAGAGAGAGAGAGAGAGTGATACGTTATTTCTGGGTCCAATACATAGCTGGGATTCGTGCACTTCAACAAGTTATTGTTGAGTTATATAGTCTTTTTTTCAGTCATTTAATTTAAATGTGTATTTCTAATTTACCTTCCTTTTTCTGTTTAATATTTGACATTTGCTGTCAACCAATCAAGAATTCCAGCAGTAGCCTACATCATACGCAAATGTGACTCTGAAGCAGCGAGTGAAATGTCTGCTCAGCTGTGAACAGTCAAGTCTCAATGGCAATGCACCGCCTTCAGGGCCGGATTAAGACCAAATTGGGCCTGATGACGCAGCGCAAAAAGGGCCTATTTTTTCCAGCCATTGGTGCATGTGCATTCAAATTATTTATTTTGCTAAATATTTAAAATGGGTCTATTTTGTTAGAGGATTTTTATTTTTTTCGTTTAATGTTTGAAGAAGGCATTCTTAAGCAGTTTAGGCTAATTTTCCTTTGAACATGAAATAAATCCAGGTTTATTATTATTATTATTATTATATAATTCATTAGGCTATACTATAGCCTAATATATATATATATATATATATATATATATATATATATATATATATATATATATACACACACATTTCTTACTATTTTCTGTATTTAAAATATGTATAAAATATTTTAAAAGGTTTTCCTGCATGGTTTATATATATATATATATATAGCCTAGAGAGAAAGAGAAATTTGTAGTAATCCCTATATAAGTTTTTTAGAGAAAATAGACATAGGCCTAATGCAAACACAAAAGGTTTACAAACATTAGGCTATTTTTTTTTTTTAAATAATCATTTGTTATTCAAATACATCGGGAATACGGAAACTTTGATTTGGTGTGGAATGAGAAACCCAACGTTGGTTTCAGTTTCGTTTTAGTGTAAATTAATTAGTTTTGGTTTGTTGTTAATATTGCTATAGGTAGCTTCTTATATTTGTAATTCTTGTTCTTTTCTAAAATAACTAAAATTAGCCTAGCGGAGCTTCACAAATTTCCCAGAAGCTGAACAGTTTTCATTTGCTATTAACCTCAAAATAATTATTGAATGAAATTTGGAGTCCAACTGTCGGACGCATATACAGCGTTACTTATTATTTACTATTATTCTATATTCTTTATATTAAATAACATTTTAGCATCCAGATACATCGGGAACATGGAAACATTTGATGCTGAATGTCTTAGAATACTTGATAGAAAGTGTTGATAGAGTTTTTTTTTTTTTTTTTTTTTTTTTTAAGTAGCTAGGCCTAGCTTACATTTGGACAAAATCTGATGCAAGCTGTAAACTGTAAGCGTTAGATCTCAATTTTTTCCCTTTTTTTGAGTAAGGAAAACTCTATACTTTATTATTATTATTAAATTATTATTAGGCAAAGTATAGGCAAATAATATTGTTTTTTTTTTAAATAAGGTTATTAACCGGTATTTCTTCCTCCCGAACCGGTTTCGGAACGGTAATAATATCAGAGGAACGCAGAACAGAAACGTTAAAATATCGATTCTGCTCGGAGTGAACCAATTTAATTTTTTTTTTCGTTTTCAAGCCCTAATTATAATCACATTGCACTTGAATCAAGTTAAAGGTGTAATCTGCAGATTGTCCTGTGATCACAGAAATCTGTCTTCGATGCACTTAGGGCTTCAAGATTACTCCAGAGCACTCGTAGATCTACGATGATTTTCAAGTGCTACTTAAGTTAAGAAGCTTTTGGGAAAAAGACCGTAATATTAAGATCAGTCGTACGATCGTTTTTACGAACTTCTTAGACTTACGAAGCTTTTGGGAAACCCGGGCCTGGCTGTTCAATGAAGAGAAAGAGAAAATGTAAAGAAATAAACACGTTAAGAATCCGTAGAAGGTAGGACTCTCATTATGTTTTTAGGACTATTATTATGTTGTAATGTTCGGTTGACCAATCAGCGGAGAGGGGCGTTACTGTTTTTTCATTTTTCAGATTTTAATATTAAAAAAAAAAAACCGAATTATATGAAGGTACAAGGACAATGTACAGCTGAGGTGCGCGAGCTGATAAAGCACGAGTGAATATACAGTTAATCACTGGAAAGATTGTAGCTCGGTTGGGTATATCAGAAACAAGTGAATAAAACCATGCACAAAACGGTAGGGAGAGGGAGGAAGAGAGAGAGAGAAAGAGAGAGAGAGAGAGAGAGAGAGAGAGAGAGAGAAAGAGAGAGAGAGAGAGAGAGAGAGAGAGAGAGAGAGAAAGAGAGAGAGAGAGAGAGAGAGAGAGAGAGAAAGAGACCTTTGAACAGCTTTTATTACACAAATTTTAAAACAATCTTCAATCAATTATTTAACCAACAAAGAAAAACAAATATCAAATACCCATAACCCTTTTTCCTACCATTGTCATCATATATATTTATACATGAATTTGTAAATTGCCATTGCAGTCAACATCACAAATACAGTTATTTATAGCCCACTTAAACTTAAAATCTTCAATATTCTCATTCAGTCGATAATATTCAGATTCTATTCTTAACCTTGACTTCATCAAACCCTCATAAATCAGTACCACATCAGTTTGTCCCACACCAACTATTTTACTTTCACGAGAGAGCCAAACAGCTAACTTTGCTTGTCCGAAAATAAAATTGAGTAAATGATAAATCTCCCTCTTGCTACGTTTGTATTTAGGTCCATAGATATAAAACTCAAGTGTGAAAACTTCTCCTAATGTCTGACACCACCTCCAGGAATTTGAAAGAGAGGCAATAACCTGCTACAGTCAGCAAACAAATGAAAAACTGTCTCCTGCTGTTCACAGAAAGGACACCCTATCCCCGCTAGTGGATCAAAATGTGCTCCGTGTCTGTTTGTAGCTATAATACCATGTACAACACGCCACTGCAGGTCTCCAGACCTTTCTTCAATGGGGGGCTTGTACATGGTCCTCCAGCTACCTTTCGGGGAAGAGTCTTATCCAAAAAAATCTGTCCATTTAGTCTCTTTTACAGTCTCAGGTGCACAACAATTAAGAACTTTTACGCATAACAAATATAAGTAGCTTTTTTTCCCAATGTCTCTGAAACGTCCAAGTTGAGGTGTCTTAAAGGATAGAATACCACCTTCACTTTCTTGCCACAAACCAGTCACAGCTGTAATATCCAGTTCTGGGAAAGAAGAGCCAGCATTTTCTTCTTTGTGTAAAAAAAAAGAGTCTCTGTAGTCCACCAGCATTTTAGATCTCTGCAAACGTTTAAAAGAGTCCACCCTCTCAACATTGACTTGTAGAATGAAGACAAACCAGTTAAATCCAGCTTATTGATGTCCATTAAGAACAGTTGATGGTCATAACCCATTTTACCTGCTCTTCTCAGGAGGCCATGGGCTACCACACGCCAGCTCACTTCTTCACCATACAAGAGTCTTTGTGCTGTCTGAAGTCTGAAAGCTTTGATTCTAGATCTGATGTCAATGAGTCCTTGACCTCCCTCCGTCCTGGGGAGATAAAGTACTGGTGCTTTTAGCCAGTGATACCCAGACCAAACAAAATCAACTCGTTTTTTCTGAATGTCCATTATCAGTTCTTCTTCTGGAGGTTCTAAAATCATCATTTTATGCCATAAAGTAGCAGCAATGAGATTATTACAGACCAAAACTCTACCCCTATAGGATAACTGAAGGAGCATCCATTTCCATCGAGACAACCGAGCACATGTTTTCTCCACTAGTCCCTCCCAATTCTGTTTTCTATAATCTTCAGATCCTAAAAACACCCCTAAATATTAAAAACCTTCTCTTCCCCATTTCAGCTCTCCAGGAAGGATGGGACCATTATTGTCCACACCATACTGCCACACTTTTGCCTCAATTGACTTTTGCAGAGGATGCTTTTTCATAGGTTTTTAAAATGATTTTTGACAACATCAACATCTTGATTGCCTCTTATTAAGACTGTAAGATCATCCGCATATGCAGACATTTTAATACACTGGGAAAAATCTATTTCTCTGATTTGCAGTCCCTTTAATTCTCTTCTTAATTTACAGAGTAACGGTTCAAAAGCAATGCTATAAAGCTGCCCTGAGATAGGCCAACCTTGTCTAATACCCCTCTGAACCTTTATGGGGACACTGAGACCGCCACCGATTTTTATCAAGCAAGTTGCCTCATTATAAAGCAATTTTAAACATGAAATAATTTTTTCTCCAAATCCAAAAGCCTTCAGAGTCTCAAAAAGAAAAATATGATCAACTCTGTCAAAGGCTTTTTCTTGGTCCATTGACAAAAACCCAACATCAACATTGTTGTAAAAAGCATAGTCATACAGATCCCGCATCAAATGTAAATGATCTGCAATAGATCTGCCCCTTACACAATATGACTGATCCTTGTGAATCATTTCATGCAGTACATCATTTAACCTTTTAGCAACACACTTAGAGAGATTTTTATATTCTGAACATAGGATAGCTACAGGTCTCCAATTTTTTAGTAGCGTCAAATCTCCCTTCTTTGGAAGCAATGTTAAAATAGCACGCTGACAACTTCTTGTTAAACATCCTTCACTTATACATTTCTGAGCAACTTCAAAAAAATCAGGACCAATAATAGTCCAAAACATTCATAAAATTCGGCAGGAAGTCCATCAATCCCTGGTGCCCGTCCTGATGAGAGATCCATTACTGCTGAGGTCAGTTCATTAAAAGTAAGTTGTGCTTCCAAAAGTTGTTTTTTTCTCTATAGATAGCTCAGGAAGATCTTGTCAAAGTTGATGTCTACATTGTTCATTTAAGGACTCAGCAGAATATAATTCAGTATAAAAATCCACTGCATGCCTAGTGCCTACGCATCCTTTCCGTGTCTGAAACAAGGTGTCCATCCTTATCTTTTAAAAACAACTTCTTTTTTCCATGTTTAGTCTTCCGTTCTAAATCAAAAAAGAAGGATGTAGGAGCATCTATGTCTCTTTTTGTTAAAAAACTATTTTTTATAAGTTCTCCTTTGACTTTTTCATCAAGGATTGAATTCAAACAGTTTTTCTTTTCAGTCCACATATCCTTCAATTTAGGAGAAGCGTTTACAATCATATTCCCTTCAATAATCTTAAGTTCTTTCTCCAAACTCTCTAATGTTTTCTTCAAAACAGGGTAGAGTGAGAAGAATATTGTTGGCAATACTCCTTAATAAACACTTTCCCCAATCTCCCACCACTGAATAATATTATCATATCTTCCTTTCTCAGTCTTCCAAACTTCCCAAAAATTCTTACAATTTTCACAAAAGAATGTGTCTTCTAACAATTTAACATTAAAATGCCAATAAGAACTCTTATAGGTTTTTGTTATGAGACTACATTCAACTGTGATTAGTTTGTGTTCTGAAGAAGAGACAGGAGTAATCGTTGAATTCAGGCTCCTGTTCCTCATATTATGAGATAGATAAAACCTGTCTAAACGAGCAGAAAGTGTGTCATTACTAAAACTCACTCAAGAGTACTGTTTAACTAAAGGATTGTTTTCTCTCCATACATCTGATAAGTGAAAATTATTTACCAATCTAGCAAGACAAGTGTCTGACACTTGATGTGGTTCTTCCCCATTCCTATCGAAAACGAAATCTAAAGTGCAGTTCCAGTCTCCACCGAAAACAACAAAATCTCCATCATGTTGTCGTCTTAAAAACTTTTCTAATTTAGAAAAGAGCCTTATTCTCTCAATGACTAAATTTGGAGCATAAATGTTCACAAAAGTAAAATTCATATTATGTATTTCAGCTCTAACAATCAAGAGTCTTCCAGGTTCCAATTCATTTTTCCCCAAAATATTGAAATTGAGAGAAGGAGCAAAATAAATTCCCAGCCCTGCACTTAGATTATTCCCATGACTAAGAAAGTGTTCTCCCTTCAACTTCATTGTCTAAGTTACTGGGAGTTTCTTGCAAGAAGATAACATTTAACTCGTTCAAATTAATGATCTCAGAAAGAAATACACGTTTTTTCATATCCCACATTTAGTGATCCTACTCGTAAGATCTCCATCAGAAAGAGAGAGGAAAGAAAGCAATAAAGAAAAATTAAAACCCATCATGAGTCTTTAACTTTCCCCTTCGTTAATTGCTCCTTTCCAAACGTTTTATTTTTTTGTCTAGCAGATGTGATGTGATTCTTAAGCCGAAACCTTTTCTGTTGAGAGAGCTCAGTACAATTACTCATTTTAAAAACTATAAATTTGTTCAACAGTGTACAAATCACTTTCTCTTTCCGTCTCAGACCACTGTTCCTCTGTCTCACTATCTTCAGTACTCTGAGATAAACCATCCATTTCATCTCCTACATCCTCCTCTGAACATTTTGAGTCACTAGAGAGTGTTGTATCACATCCTCTACACTGCATTCATTCACCATCTTATCCGTAGCACCACGAGCACTAGCAGGCTTTCCAACAGTATAACTGCATCCAGGCTGGTCATCACTCACAGTTTTAGAAACAAATCCACTCACCTCATCTTGTTCCTTCACCTCCTCCGCCACTCTATCAATCTGCGCAGTGTCTTTATTCCTTTCAGTCGCTTGAAGTTCTCCATTTGATTCTTCAGCTCTAGATGCAATAGTTAAAGGCAGATGTTCATCGTGCACTTTATGCGGACACGAGTCGCGTTTATGTCCGACAACTCCACAATCGTAACATTTCAAGCTCTCTGTGCTCGCGTACACCATGTACGAATTATCTTCGAGTTTGACTCGAAAAGAAACTTCTAAGGTTCGATCTTGGGCGCTTAAGAACATACAAATTTACGTCGAAAAGACAATACATGCTTTAGCGCCGAATTTTTGCACCCCAATGGAATCGATCTCATGGGGCTTGCAATTTTCCCATATCGCATAACTTCTTTTATTATTACATCGTTTGAAACAAACGGCGGGACATTTGAAATTGTGATTTATTTTAGTAGCTGGGCCAGACAGCGGTGAAACCGGAACAAAAGCTTCCTTCATCCACAACCCATCCACAGTCAAAATATTGACTAACGCTTCAGCTTTCAAAAATACTACGACCGCTTTGTTCATTCGCGAGCCAGAGATGATGTTATCAAACCCAATCTTTTGTCCTACCGCCACCAACAAACCTTCAACCGTTACACCTGCTTCCGGCACACACCTGCAGCCATCACGAAGAAGGCCGTTCCTTGCACCGGAACAGACACCATACCGACACTCGGTTTTTAACAATTAACGTAGGGGGAAAGAAACAATAAAGAGAAACTAAATCAAAGAAAAAGAAGGGTAAAAAAGAAAGGAAAGGAAAGAATGCTATCCACCACACACGATGGACCTCACCCTCACCGGAAGAGAGAGAGAGAATTTTAACATCCTTTCTTACAAATATAATTTACCACACAATTAAATTACAATATTCATTTATATATAAAAAATAATAATAAAAAAAAATAAAAATAAAACTCACAAACGTGTAAAAACCAAATCACCTTCGAAAACAGAGCTTCATTGTAACACCAAATTTCCTCAAAAGCAGCAAGATCATCCATATGTTTATAGTATCTAAAATCTATCAGTATTCTTGCTTGTACCATGTTTGAAAACAATGTAACCACATTCGGTTCCAAATTTTGTTCCATCTTTTTCTTTCTACTTACATAGATGGCCAGTTTTGCCTGGCCTAAAATAAAATTCAGCAATTGACAAATAAACCTTTTCTTCCTTACATATTTACAACCAAAAATAAATAGCACCATAGAAAAAGATTCATTACAATTCTTAAAAATACTGCCTAAACACAAAAATAAAGATTCCAATCTAGCACAATTCACAAATGTATGAAAGATGGTCTCTCTCTCCGTGCAAAAAGGACAACCCACATCAATCTCAGGATTTATAATTGAAGTAAAAGCATTGACAGCGACAGCACCGTGAAGAATTCTCCACTGCAAATCACCTGTTTTTTTGGTCAACGGTGGTTTATATAGTGCTCTCTACTCAGGCTTCTTATCCATATTCAGCTTAAACAAAGCACGCCATGGAGTATCAGTTCTCTCATTTAACATTTTTTTGTTAAAATTAATTACACAACATTTATACAGAACTTTCCCAGTGCATGAAAAGAAATCTACACACATGGAATCAACAACTTCAAAAAAGACACCAGAAAACCCTTCTAAATTCAAAGAAAAAAACAAACAAGGAAAAGAGTCTCGCGCCCTTCTGTTGTGTGATCTTTGATGTTCAATAACTTAGCACACGCATTAGGATTAAAACTAAATCGTAAAAAAAAAAAAAAAAAAAAAAAAAAAAATTATGGGTCATTCATTATAAGCATCATATATTTTCAGCCTTAAGCATACATGACTCTCTGGCGAAAGTGAATCTAGCAGTACATTACTACTGTTCCTCTCATTCTGCAACAGTACAAACACACGCACTCTTTGCACATGTTTTCTTGCTTGAGTGTTTCTGCATTATTTGAGTGGCATTGCATTATTACAGCAAAGCGCATCATTACAGTTTAAGTCGCTGCAGTGGAGCAGCTCCATTTGTGAATAACTGCTCTCACTGTGGTTCGCTGGAGTCCCAAATCTTTAGAAATGGCTTTATAACCTTTTACAGACTGATAGATCTCAATTACTTTCTTTCTCATTTGTTTCTGAATTTCTTTGGCTCTAGGCATGATTTCTAGCTTTTGAGCATCTTTTGGTCTACTTCACTTTGTCAGGCAGATCCTATTTCAGAGATTTGTTGATTGTGAACAGGTGTGACAGTAATCAGGTCTGAGTGTGGCCAGAGAAACTGAACTCAGGTGTGATAAACCACAGTTTTAACAGAGGAGCAAACACTTCTTCACACAGGACCATGTAGTTTTGGATTTATTCCGCTTAATAATAAAAACCTTCATTTAAAAACTGCATGGTGTGTTTACTCGTGTTGTCTTTGACTTATATTTAAATTTGTTTGATGATCTGAAACATTAAAGTGTGGCAAACATGCAAAAAGAAAAAAAGAAAAAAAGAAATCAGGAACACTTTTTAATCTTCATTATTGTTAGTCAGTGCTAGAAACATGTCAGTGTGGCTTGTTCTGATGCATTCTAAGGTTATAGAAAGGAAGATATGACCAAACCTGCAAAGGAAGATGATTGGTTAAGAGTCAGATACACACTGTGCAAACATGTAGCCTACTATTTCTGCAATGTTTAGTTAAAATAACTTTGATTGCCTTTATTATGAACAGTGAAGTGAAATATGATTCTGTACTTTAATTCCTTCAGTCAGTTCACTGTTGGACTATTTTTCAGACTGAAAAAAAAGTGACCCTGGAGCACAAAACCAGTCCAAATTGAGATCTTTACATCATCTCAAAGCTGAATAAATCATCTTTCCATTGATGTATGGTTTTTTATGATATGACAATATTAGGTTGAGATACAACTCTTTGAAAATCTGGAATCCAAGGGAGCAAAAAATCTAAATATTGAGAAAATCATCTCTAAAGTTGTCCAAATGAATTCTTAGCGATGCATATTACTAATCAAAAAATAAGCTTTGTTATATTTACAGTAGGAAATTTACTAAATATCTTCATGGAAAATGATCTTTACTTAATCTAATGATTTTTTATTACGTAAAAATGATCATTAACTTGGAAATGACCATAGTTCGCTGAAAAGATGAAAGAACAATGGTGCCTCAGAAATTCTTTTGAGTGCTGGAGGAACTTAATCATTTATTTTAAGTGCCTCGAAGCTCTTTTTCTCATCATATTGTTCCTGGAGGAACCATTCTAGTCTTTGCAGTTCATGTAAGAACTCTTTGGATGTTTGAAGCACTTTGTTTCCAGTTCTGAGCTTCTGGAGTCACTCCTTCATTACACGAGAACTCAAAGAGCTCCAGAGGTTCCTGGAGGAACTCAAATTATTAAAAAGGGTTATTGTAAAAGTTTCTTTTCTGAACTATTTGTTGTTGTTTAATTTATTTTGAATAGTTACACATCCATGTTACATGTAACTGAGGTTATCTAGTAAGATATTAGCCTAATTTTCGAGTAATTACATTTTTAAAAATCATTTTGTCTCCTCAGAGCATCCAGTATAACTTACACCAGTTCTCTTAAAATCTCAAAGGGTTCACAGAGCAGCACGATGTAAGTATTTATTTATTTGACATTGAAATAACTGAAATGTTGTTTTGTTCTTTTTTTCTTTTATTATCTTCTGAGAAATCCTAGCCTTGCCGAACCTGTTACATGATGATCCTGCTGTGCTGGACTTTATATGATAAATGAGGTAAGTCTGAGTTTGTGCACGTGTGTATACATATATATAGTGTACACACACACATTACATACACTGTGTGTGTTATTGTAATAGACATTGTGCATTTAATTACTCCACAACCATTAATCAATTCACTAATATGACAAAAAATAGTCTTGAGCTTTGCTGACATCTGATGGACAAAGTTAGGAACTGCACCTAAACAAATCCTGAAAGCTCATTTTTTAAGATATCAGTTTAAGATATAAGTTTAACGTGTTTAATAAAATATATTTTTTATAAATAATTTTTTCATAAGCTAAAACCTCTATAAGATTTCTGTTTCACTTTAACTTTTTTTTTTTTTCAGTTAAACAATGAACTGCCAAGGTTCTTCCTTAAAAATGAGGCCAAACTTATTTCTGTGCTCCAAAACTTCCTGTTTTTAATGAAAGCATTTTTGACACTGACATTTTTGTCGTCTAAATACCTAACAAATAAATATTTTGAACTGTTGCTCAGGGTTAAAGCCATTTAGGAGACTGAAAGTCCTGCCCTGTCGGGGATATAACCCTCAATAACCAAAACTAGCAAGTACAGCCCTCCAGAAGTGTGATAAGATTACCAGAGCCATTCCTATCGTGAAGCTGATGGTCAAATATGTGACAGACACTTTAAAATGTGATGGAGAAAGTCGAACAGTATCTGAACAGCACATTTATTAAACTCTTTTTAAACTACTCATGACCACCTTTACTTTTTTTGAATGCTCTGCTAAATACAACTATTCTACTGTTATACTATTATTATAACTATTATATCTAATATAATATATATATATATATATATATTACAGTCCTGGTAATGATTAAGAGACTAGTCTTATTACAACAAATGCTACAGTTAAGATTTATGGTACATGCTTCAGATATTCCAAAAGATGACACAGATTAAATCATCAAGAGCCTCATGAACTTAAGAAGTAGGAAATAAACAATATCAATAAAAAAAATGTTAAGTTAGATTGACTTCCGCGATGTTGAATTAGAACAATTCTGTCAAACTACAGCCTATAAGTGACTAAATAATATAAAATACACAGGAGATCTATCTATCTATCTATCTATCTATCTATCGGTGTAAACAAGTAATTGTTAACTATGACGTTATTTTATTGCACCAACTTTGCACAGATGGCAATTTCACATTGTCAGGTATAAAGATAGCAAAAATATTTATGAAAAGTTGAACAAATTGTTATTTACTGAACAAGAATTATATATACATAAAAAAAAATATGTGATAAGATCATTTAGATTTTAAAAACTGATAAGCAAATGATAAAAAAATAGCAGCACATAATGTTTCCAGATTTTTAATTATAAATGCATTATTTTAATCTTTCATTTGATAACTGAGTAAATTCATTTATTATAACTGACAGGTGTGATGATCAGTGGACTAGAGTTTTTATCTCCATCATTAAGGCATGGGTTAAATAATGGATAGAGTTTTTCAGTGAAAGACTGAGCAGTGAAAGAGTAGATATGAGAGCTGGACTCCACATCATAAAAGGAGACCAGACCCTCCTCATAATCCACAAACACACCGACCCGCTGCGGCTTCACTCTCAGAGACAGAGAGACGAGACGATCCTCACAGGCTTCATATTCATCTCCATTCATCAGAATCACAGTCCAGTATCCATCACTGGGACTCAGTGTGATCTGTCCCTTCCTGTTAATGGATTCTCTGGCCACTCCTAAATCCCATTCAGTCTTTCCCTTCACCTGCACCTCAAAATAAAATCTCCCTGAGGAGAATCCCTCCTTTCCCAAGACATAGACACATGGATCAAATCTCTCTGGTTTGTCTGGGAGTTTCTGTCTAATGTCTCCATGTCTCACTTGTTTTCCATCATCAGACAGAATGAGATCAGGATGAGCTGTATCAGGATCCAGAGTCACATCCACTGAGAAAACAGAGAATACAGATATTCTGTGATGCTGATGTTTTTAGTTAACCCAGTGTTTAATCAGATTGTAGTGCAGTAATGAAGCAGTGAGTGTATGAATGTAAACTAGTGTAGTGCAGACAGCACACTGTACCTGCATACTGCTGCATCCACTTCAGCTCTGTAGAGACTAATGACAAGAAAACAATCAGATCTGAAGCTTATATTTAAAGAACAGAGTACACTATCATGTTTATATCTGATCAGTGTGTATTGATGTACCAGTTAGTGTGAGTTTCTCATCTATAGTGTCCTTCAGTTGAGTCAGAGCTCTCCTCAGAGTCTCCAGACTCTCATGAGTCTTCATACTGATCTCAGGCCAGTTCCTGGTGTTTCTAGAGCTGCACAGGGATGAGTGAATCTACAGCAGGAGAGAGGAGAAATCCTTCAGCATGTCATATCCTGCATTATGATTGATCAGAGAGATCATGTTGACTGACCTGTAGGAGGTGGAGGTGATCTTCAGTGTGTGAGAGCTGCTCCAGCTCAGTGTTTCTCATCTTTAGCTCAGTGATCTCCTGCTCCAGCTCTTCAATCAGCTCTTGCTCCTGTTTCTCTGCTGCTTTCTGCTGCTCCTCCATCATCTCCAGCAGTTCAGTCTGATGTCTCTCAATGGAGCGGATGAGATCAGTGAAGAGCTCCACACGGACTGCTTTCTCCTTCTCTGTGTTTATCTGCTCAACCAGGACAGGCAACACATTATTAGCAGTGTTTGCTAACAGAAGAATCTGTGTAACTATTGCTCACACATTTTTGTTCACATACATAGGCTACATGTGTTTTCAGAATCCCTCAAATGAAGAATTAAACTTCACTCTGCACCCTGGACGAGAGCAAAACAAGCCCTGGACATTTTAGTTCTTGTTTTATTGGCTGTTGCTGTATATTTTAGTCTGATAGTCATCTGTCATTCGTTTGATTGTTTGTTTATTTTGTTATTGTTATGTCTGTCAGTTCTAGCTTCTTTATTTTCTCAAAATTGAAGTTTGTTGTAATAAAAATATTTACATTCATTATTTATTGAAAAAGTAAGTTGATCTTACTGAAATCCTCTTCTTCTTCTGAGACTAAATTTTAAAATGTATCTCCTCCTAGAGCTTTCAAGCTAAAACCGGCAAACTCGGGTCAGAGCTTCAGACTGGTCTTATGGATGGTTTATGGATTTCATAAACCAGACTATCAAAACTACCTAAAATCCCATAGACTTTCATTGAGGGGATGAACATTTTATACAATAAAACTTAAGGTGTATTTTAGCTGTCTACTGCCATAGCAAAGCTTAAAAACTCTCTACTGAGAATGCATGCTAGTCACTTGTTAGTCATGTTAACATTATGCTAATCACTTTGCTAGTCATGCTATCAACATGTTAGTCACTTGACAATCGTGCTAACAACATGCTATTCACTTGCTTATCATGCTAATTACATTCTAGTCACTTGTTAATCATGCCAATGAAATGCTAGTCACTTGCTAGTCATGCTAACAACAAGCTAGCCACTTGTTAGTCATGCTAACAACATGCTAGTCACTTTGCTGATAATGCTAGCAACATGCTAGTCATGCTAGCAGCATGCTAGTTCCTTGCTAAACATGCTCACAACATGCTAGCCACTTGCTTATCATGTTAACAACATGTTTATAACATGCTAATCACTTGCTAATAATGCTAATTACAAGCTAGTCACTTGCTAATCATACTGAAAATATGTTAGTCACTTTGCTAATCATGCTAATAACATGCTAGTCACTTATTAAACATGCTAACAACATGCTACATACATCTTAATCACTTGCTAATCATGCTAACAACATGCCAATTGCTTGCTAATCATGCTGGAAATTTGCTAATGACATGCTAGTCACTTTCTTATCAATGCTTGAAACATGCTAACAACGTGCTAATCATGCTAATGACATGATAATAATGCTGGAAACATGTTAATGAAATGATAGTAACTTCATTAGTAATCATTATTTATATGTCTATTATCTATTTTTTTTTTTGATAGGTTTTATTGTGAACGTGACGTGACATTATGGTGACCCAATTCCTGCCGGCCCGGGACTCGAACTCACAACCTTTCGATTGGGAGTCTGACTCTCTAACCATTAGGCCACGACTTCCCTTTCAAACTACTTTATACTGGAAGATCTCAAATTTTAAGTTTCTTAAAACTTACCCAAAATTCTTTCCACAAACTTAACTATCTACTTTTATTCTATTATGTTAAACTCACTTTTCTGACTTCTGCTGAGTGTTTGATGTCTTGAATCTTCTTGATTCTGTTCTGGATCATCAGCTGCACGTCTTTCTGTGTCTTCATCAGTTCAGTCTATAGAGAGAACAACACAGACACATTTATCATAACACAGATTAAACTCACAATATGAAATAAAATCTGATTCCTCATGATATCAGTCCTTTAACAGAATAATAACGTCTACCTTCTTCTCTTGACTCTCCTCTTCTATAGGAACAGTGTTGTGGTTCTTGTGGTCTTTCACAGAGCAGACTGAACACACACATGTCTGATCATCTCTACAGAACAGATCCAGAGGTCTCTCGTGTTTCTGACATATATAGTCCTCCAGATTACTCACAGGATCCATCAGTTTGTGTTTCTTCAAACGTGTCACTCTCAAATGAGGCTCCAGGTGAGTTTCACAGTAAGAGCTCTGACACACCAGACACGACTTCAGCGCTTTCAGCTTTCTTTCCTCACAGATGTCACACAGAACTTCAGTTGTTTTCTCAGGACTTTTCTTCTTACAGTGATCTACGAGCTCTCGGAGTGTGGTATTAATCTTGAGATCAGGTCTTTGCTTGAATGTTTCTTTACAGTATGGACAGCTGCAGGTCTGGCTGTTGTCCCAGCACTTATTCAGACAGATCTTGCAGAAGTTGTGTCCACATGGAGTCGTGACTGGATCAGTGAACACATCCAGACATACAGAGCACTGAATCTCCTCAGACAGTGAACTCATGGAGGATAACATGACTGGAAAGAGACATTATTTAGGATTAGTGTGAACTCCTTCAATACTGTTTATGAAGAATCCCATGATGCACCTCGTGAAGCTGGTTGAATGTAAAGAGTGTTTAGAGACAAAGAGTGCTGAAGAAACTCAAATATAAAGAGATCATGTACAGTCAGCTGGTTATTATTGTAAAATGAACACAGACAAGCTGATCAGAACCTAAATGTGAAGCTCATAAATACATATGCACAATAATTATTATTGTTAAGATTATATTATTTGATCTGCATTACATTCCTGAACTGTACATATTCAAAATTATAAAAGAAAAGTCAAAGTGTTTTTCTGGGTTATTGACTTACATGGACGATCATGTTCAATACTCTGTCTCCTGGTTTTTCTTGCTGTTAGTGAAGATTCTGCCATTGTTTTTTCCCTCTTAAAGCCTTTTAAAGAAAAATGATAGTTTAACTGGTTAAAATGTGAGAACTGATAGTGATGGAAACACAATCATTCGTTTGAAACAAAGTGAGAGACTCGTAAACTTACTGAGCAATCTGAACTATGACCTGCTGTTTAAAGAAAGTACAAAGTACAAGCTTTATATTTTCCAACAAACATATATATCTCCTTATCCAAAATTAGATGAATCTTTCCACAAACTATAGTGTATGATCATAAGTTATTGTGTAATGTAAAAGTGATTTTCAGCTGCAGTGAAGCAGGTTTGTGTTCAGTTTGTCTGCAGGTCATTTACTTCCTGTTTTATCTGTTTGTCTTTATGTCGGGTGACAAAATGACAGAAACACCAAACTTTGTCCGATCTAATGACATACTGTTAATATAATTCTGATATCATTTCAGCGCAGTAAACATCTAAAGTATCTGAGTATTTGACACGCTTAAACCTGCTTCTGTTCAACTCATTCCAGTCTGACATAAACCCTACTAAACCAGACCACTGCCATTAGAAACCTGTTCAGGACAATCTCTCTTATATTTCTATCACTTACCTGTGAGTATCAGATGTGTTCACAAGGGTCTCTGAACGACTCAATATTCTGTTGTTTAAAGAGTTCGATGGTTTCAGGCGTCCATGTTGTTGATCAAGTTAGTTTCACTTTCTCGGAGTCTCTCACTGAACTACAGTGATGTCAGAGCTGCTCAGGGTGTGTTCTATGGAAAGCCAAATGGTTCAGAATTCACATGCTTTCCACATTCAATATTTAAACAGCATTTAAATGAGCACTGTTAGGTGATAAGAGGTGAACTTTTTGCATTTTTTTAAACTTTGTGTCTTGATAACATACGTGTGGATAAATGTCTGGATAACGTATGCATGGATAAGCGTACGTATGATAGGTACATTAATAATCATTTGGATTGTCCAATTCTTCCCCAAGGAAAGCTTTAAGGTTGTAATGATCATGATAACAGTACCTAAAGTACACATCTGTCTCCCCAGTGGCATAGTCTGAGTGTGCAGGACATTCAGGTGCATATGGGCCCGGGCAGTTTGGAAGCATTCCGAGCAGGGGGGGGACTTCTAATTAAATCAAGGTAACCAATAGAGCCCTGCATGGGCCCAGCCCTTGTCCAACATCTTATGATCACACTTAACACTGGCGTACCACAGGGCTGTGTGCTGAGCCCATTCCTCTACTCCTTTTACACCCACGACTGCAAGCCTGTGCATGGATCCAACTCCATCATCAAGTTTGCAGATGACACCACGGTGATTGGCCTCATCAGAGACAATGATTAGACGCCTACAGGGAGGAGGTACAGCACCTGCCCACATGGTGCGCTGACAATAACCTGCTCCTCAACACCAGCAAGACAAAGGAGCTCATTGTAGACTTCAGGAAGAAGAAAGGAAGCACGCACAATCCCATCCACATTAACGGGATGGTTGTTGAATGTGTCTCCAGCTTCAAGTTCCTGGGAACCACCATTTCGGAGGACCTGTCCTGGACCACAAACACCTCCAGTCTGGTCAAGAAGGCTCACCAGCGCCTCTTCTTCCTCAGGACACTGAAGAAGAACCAGCTGTCTTCAGCCATCCTGGTGAACTTCTACTGGTGTGCGATCGAGAGCATCCTGACCAGTTACATCACAGTCTGGTATGGGAACTGCTCAGTGGCTGACCGCAAGGCACTGCAGAGGGTGGTGAAAACTGCCCAACGCATCACAGGGACAACACTTCCTGCTCTGACACAGGAACAGCTTTTTCCCTACAGCTGTCTCCTTGCTGAACTCTGCCCTCTGACACCCCTCAACACCCCCCCCCCCACACACACACACACACAGACTCCTCACCCCTCCTCATCACTACATCTGATTTACAAACAAACAAACAAACAAACAAAAAACAGTTAAATTGTTATTACTTGCACTGCCGTCTGTTCATCCAGAATAATGAGTAATCCATTTGCACAATGAAATATTTTCTATGCACTTTACTGTCCACTGCACTATAGTAAATGATGTTCATATGTTCATAGTTTCTGCCTATAGTGTACATACACTTTTACATAATCCATCTGTATAGTATGTTCATAGTACACCTATCTGTATATCATGCTGATAGTATGTCAAATCTGTAAATTATGTCCATAATACTGCCTTATTTGTATATTTATTGTACATTTGTTACATATTGTAGACACTGTATATTCTGTTTATTGCACTTCTGGTTAGATGCTAACTGCATTTCTTTGCCTTGTACTTTTATGTGCACTGACAATAAAGTTCAATCTAATCTAATCTAGTATTTATTTTGTTTATTGATTAAATTAATTTAGAAATATATTTGTAAAGTTTTGTGTTTTGGTAAATTCAAGTTTTTGTTTATTTATTAAAGGAACGAGCAAACAGCAGACAGTGAGTTGAGCATTATGTTTGATCAATTGTATTCTTCTCAAACCAACACAACTTGCCTAAAATAAACAGACATAATACACTTCATGCATTCCACAGCATTAATTTAAACATTTAACCTAGATAAATGAGCGCTGTTAGGCACATATCCAATCGTTTGTGCGGAGAGTGAGCACTTTGCAGGACATGGCATATTTTTTAATGACAGTAAAAATAAAAAAATAAAAAATTACGACGTCATATTTGCTCATAAATGTAGGAGTAGCATATGCATCATTCGGAACTGCAAATGATCTACTTGTATTTGTGTGCACTCACAATATCAACTAAACCTTATGCTTTTGTAAAATAAGGAAAACAATCAGGGTTGAGTTTCTCAAAAGTTTCGTAAGCCTAAGAAGTTCGTAAAGACGATCGTACGACTGATCTTAATGTTACGGTCTGTTTCCCAAAAGCATCTTAACTTAAGTAGCACTTGAAAATCATCGTAGATCTACGAGTGCTCTGGAGTAATCATAAAACACATCGTATGAGTGCATCTTAAGAACACTCAGCAGATTACACCTTTAACTTGATCCAAGTGCAATGTGATTATAATATAAAGATTTGATTGTGCTTTATTGTAAACTTTATGACTCGTTTTCTTAATTTTTTTTATTAATTGATAAATTAAATTAAAAAGGGCAGAAAGAATAGAAATACACATTTAAATTAAATTACTGAAAAAAAGAATAAAATAAGTAATGTAGGAAATGTTTCAAAGTCTGGGGCGAAAATATTGCAATGACTTGCTGAAGTGCATGAAAACCAGCTAAGTATTGGACCTGGAAATAACATCTCTCTCTTTCTCTATAGCCTACTGTATATACATAAATACATTTTAATAAAAGTATGCAATTAGCAGACGCTTTTATCCAAAGCGATTTACAGTGCATACAGGGTAACATTTTTTTACCTAACATAATATATACATATTTAAAGTATATTTATTATGTAAAGTATAATATTATACACTATAATATAATATTGTATTGTATTATAGGTATTATATTCAAGTTGTCTGTCTGGAACACAGTAATAGGTTAACGTCAATAAACGATCGTGTACTACAGTGAAGAGTCTTTCAATAGTAGCTTATGGTGGTGACTGTCAGTTTGAGCACGTTTGACAGGAATTTAGAAAAAATTAATACAAGACCGTAGTCAGCCAGACGATAAACATTATCAATATTATTAATTTATAGTTATTATATGATGCACTTTGCAGGCCCAGGATGCACCTTCTGTCTTCTTGGTCTTGAGGAGAAGCGCTTCACCGAAATGATAAATATATCTATAGAATGCCTTTTGTGTTTTAATTTTTTTTAATTTTTTACTATTACTATTTTAAAACGAAATAACTCAACAAACAAAAACACTTTCATTATGTAATCCTAAAGATGCATTTCTCTCTAAAGGCACGTACAATGAGGAGATGGCAAGTCCCTCAAATTCATTTTAGCAACATTGACTCAGAAGACAAATATCCAGCCTCTATTTTTCCTTTTTGTTTGTGTTTTTTTTTTTTTTTTTTTTTTTTTTTTTAGTTTGTTCTTTGGCTGCTGTGCTATAATTGAGTTTGCATTCAATAGCATATAAGGCAGCATTTTTGTGCCACGCCGAAAAATAACCGAGTAAATAAGATTAACGTCATAATATTTTAAGAATAAAGTTGTAATTACGATAATAAAATTAAGTTATATTCTGAAGTTTAAAAAAAAGTCTGTGGCATCCATAATTCTTTTAACTTTTTTGCAGTGGTGGACAGTAACGGAGTAGCTTTACTTCGTTACTGTACTTAAGTACATTTTTCAAGTATCTGTACTTTACTGGAGTAGTTTTATTTTGAGTAACTTTTACTTTTACTTCACTACATTCCAAAGCATAAGATCGTACTTTTAACTTCACTACATTTCATAAAACATATCGTTACTCCCTATAATATATCACGTGCTCCGACACGCAGAAGCGGTGTCTGATTCATGAACGAACTGAGTCTTTTCAAAATAAACTTTTAAATCGGATCGCGAATCGCAATGATCCGATTGCAGCTGTTCTGGAGTCGACCACTCACTGATTCAAATCAACCGTTTAGTGTGAGTCTACAGAAGAACCGGGAGATCTTATGAGTGCGTGCGTCTGATGTTGCTAAAAGTAAGTTATTAATGTCGGAATTTAGGATTAATTATTGTACTAACTGAAAATCATATTTTTTATTATTTATTTTATATATTTTATTTTGATTTAAAATTATTACTGAAATACAACCTTTTTTTGTTTGAAACAGTTCATTGAACAATAATAAATGAAGTACCTGAAGCTGACAATGAAGTAAATGTATAATAATTAGCAAAGATGATTAATTTAGCGCTGTAAACCCGTGTGTGAGGGGCGGAGACGCGCCGCGGAGCGTCAGACGCGCGTGAGGACCAAACACAGCAGAGCCGTAGGAAACTTCACTCCTCTTATTATTTCTCTTTTACTATAGCGATTTATTTTTAGATACGTGATCTGAGTCTTTCATAGAGTTGTATAGTTAGAGTTATTAGAGTAATAGAATTATTTTTTACATTCTTTGGTCGAAGTTTTCAGATCGGCAATTCGGAGCCTGTTCGCGACTCCGTTGATTCAGATCGGCACTTCGGAGCATGTTCGCGACTCGGTTGATTCAGATCGGGACTTCTGGACTTCGGAGCCTGTTCGCGACTCGGTTGATTCCGATCGGCACTTCGGAGCATGTTCGCGACTCGGTTGATTCAGATCAGGACTTCGGAGCCTGTTCGTGACTCGGTTGATTCAGATCGGCACTTCGGAGCCTGTTCGCGACTCGGTTGATTCCGATCGGCACTTCGGAGCCTGTTCGCGACTCGGTTGATTCAGATCAGGACTTCGGAGCCTGTTCGTGACTCGGTTGATTCAGATCGGCACTTCGGAGCCTGTTCGCGACTCTGTTGATTCCGATCGGCACTTCGGAGCCTGTTCGTGACTCGGTTGATTCAGATCGGCACTTCGGAGCCTGTTCGCGACTCGGTTGATTCCGATCGGCACTTCGGAGCCTGTTCGCGACTCGGTTGATTCCGATCGGCACTTCGGAGCCTGTTCGCGACTCGGTTGATTCAGATCAGGACTTCGGAGCCTGTTCGTGACTCGGTTGATTCAGATCGGCACTTCGGAGCCTGTTCGCGACTCGGTTGATTCAGATCAGGACTTCGGAGCCTGTTCGCAACTCGGTTGATTCAGATCAGGACTTCGGAGCCTGTTCGCGATTCGGTTGATTCAGATCAGGACTTCGGAGCCTGTTCGCGACTCGGTTGATTCAGATCAGGACTTCGGAGCCTGTTCGCGATTCGGTTGATTAACATTGGGACTACTGAGCATGTTTGAGATTTTTTTTTAAATTCAGATCTCGAAGCAGGAAGTGTTTGTCAAACAGTTAATTGGTGATAAATGAATATTTGGACTTGAGGCTTTTTTTTTTAGACGAGTAACGTTAGACAGACATGAATGTTTATTCAGAATGGTACTGAAAATAAGTAAATATTGTAGCTGATTCTAAATGTCTAGCTAACAAGCTTGCTGGTGCTAACTTGAGGTAATTTTTATAAATAATGTCCAAATATTTTTATTCAACCACCTATATATATATATATATATATATATATATATATATAGATAGATAGATAGATAGATAGATAGATATAGATATATAGAAGATATATAGATATATAGATTACATCTGGGGAGAAAAGAAAGGATGTGATGTTCAGAACATGGTAACTACAATAATTATCAAAGAATTATCGTTTGGCCAGGGGTGTTTTTACACCACAGACAAGGTTTGAGAAGGAAAAAAATCATTAAGAAAATATAATTATATTTTCCTTAAGATGTTCTTCCTAACTTCAGGCCTTATTATCATGTCATATATAACTGTGATGTTCTGTAAAACAACAAACTTTAAAATACTTTGTTGTTACTGGTGAAGATCAGATGGTCATCTCTGTTTTCTCTCAGGTTCATCACAGTGTAAGCTTCACAGTGAACATTACTCTCATCAGCGTAGTCCATATCAACAACAAAAATATATCTTGACTCCATATAGTGGTTATTTTGGAAAAAATCCCAGGTATTTTGAACAGTAGGATTATAAAAAAAAATGTGTTAATATAAAATTAAATTAGCCTATATAAAATTGCAAACATCTATCTTTCAGTACTTTTTTACTTAAGTACATACAAAATTGAGTACTTTTGTTCTTTCACTTGAGTAAAATTGAAAAAGGAGTACTTTTACTTTTACTGGAGTAATATTTTATTATACGTATCTGTACTTTTACTCAAGTACTTGACTTGTGTACTTCGTCCACCACTGCTTTTTTGAACTAACTTTGATCGATTCATGAGAAATTTGTATTAAATTGTTCAGATTTTTTTCAACATACATTAAAATATTCATGTTTATTTCGTGATGCAAATATTAAAGAGGACAATATCACTGATTCATATGCAGCTACTGAACGAATTATCTCACTACAAATTAAAAATCGTAAAATAGACGTTTATTGTTTGTATTTTATCATAAAATTGACAGAAGGTTAAAACTTTGTAACAAAGCACGAAGGTGATTATTGGGTGGCTTGCGTGCTACTAATAATGATGGACTTGAAAACTTTAAACATAATTTCTAAGCATTAGCTTCTACGACTGTGATCATAAGGCTTCAGTTCTGTAGATATCAACACATGAAAAGTAGACTACTATATAGTTACAGACTTATTTTAATAGACATAACACTTGAACATTAAAATGTGTCTGGGTAGACCAGACCTAATCATATGTATAAACATATTAATTATTTATCAATATATAGACTATTAATCTGAACATGTAGCGTAGCCTACAAGAAACTGCTCTTGTAATAAACAGCTGTATGACATGAACAAAAAAAAACCTGAACTCTGAAATAATAGACATCTGCTGATCATACAATTATCTCGTTTTCAGAAATGAAGTCTAGTGATTTTTTTTCTTCTTTAGATATGTGTTGATTAACTATTACCAGTAAGTTCAGATTAATATTAGCATATATTATCACTGTATTATTATATTTTATATTTATGCAGTTTATTTTATTATCAAAGCCTAGACCCTATCTGATGACATGAGGCTAAAAGCTGTGATATTAATGTTGTCCACTAGAGAGAGCCACATTATAAGGAAAATACCTATTTAAAGCTTATTTTTAAAAATCTATTTCCACAGTTTTGAAAAGAAACATATAACAATTTAATTTCACTATGATGTACTGACAGTATAGTTTTATATAATCCGTGTAAAGATGAAATTTAGATACACCACTTACTCAAAGGCACAGAACACGGACTTCCACTGACAAACCTTTAAGAATGTTTGCTGCCTCCAAACTGGATCCAAATTGGTAGTTATGCCTAAACATTGGTAACTGAACTGATCTCAGGATACTCACAACACACTGAATCAGTTTGTCCAGTGAGCAGAGTGTCCTCTAGTTTCTGTAAGGTCAGCAGATCTTCCTGATGAAAACCACATCAAGCACCTGATAAAACTCAACTCTGTAATACTCTGTTGCAGTTTTTGGCTTGTATGTGCTTGCATCTGTGCTAAAACGCTTAGGAAGTCGCCTTGGTTCTGGGACTTTGATAGACTCTAGATTTAGAGAATCCACAATCACATTTGCTTGCTCAAAAACACTTTGAAAGGCATCTTCATCTCTTTTGTCTTTCAAGACAGACTGAACACAAGGAATGGCAGTTTCCTGAGCATACACAGTTGTTGCATGGCAGTGGGATTGGCTTTTAGCATGGGCTGTAAACTTTTCAACTGCCTTTTTCCAGTTTCTAAAACCAGTACTCACAAAGACAGGATCCATCTTAGAGACAAGCATTGTCTTCTTTGAGAGGATTTTTGCACAATAAAAGCATAAAACCCCTTTTAATGTGGTACTGTAATGCATTCATAGGAACATCTGAAACCATTTTTGCTGAAAGTGTAGCACATAGTTTGCTCTCGTCTGTACTTTTATAAACTTGGGATCAGGATGTGCAGGATTTAAGCAAGTGATGATTTCTGAATCTTCTCTGTCTCTGTTTTCTGAGCTCAGTTTGTCTCTAACATTAGGCTCATTCTGAAACGGACGTTACAACACTGTTACACACCAAATAGCTCCCTAGTATATTGTGTACAGTAAAGAAAATTGTACATTTAGTTTGTCATATCAAAAACTGTTCCCTATCAGAAATGTTTTATTCTTACCTGCTCATCTGAAACTGCTGTTTGACTATTGTCCTCACCCTGTCCCTCACTGTGATGTACACATATTACAGTTTTAGCCAGTTTTATTGACTGAATGAACTTTTCATTAGTGTTTGTGTGTCGTTACCTGATCAGATGTTCTCCCGTCCTTCTTTTGATTGGTTTCATCTGCTGCTACTTTCACATTGGATCTGAATCATCTCATATAAGAACAAAACCACTAAGACATACAACTAAAACACCAAAAACTAACAAATTATTAAACCGCACTGTATACAATCTGTTCTTAATATCTATTTAAAATTCTCTATTTAAAAATCTATTTTAATTGACCAAGTAATCCTCATTAAATAAAACTCATAAAAATCACAGCATACTTTTAAAGATGTATAATAATCTGATTATCAAAAGAAGAAATGAAGTATTGAATTCCCAGTATACGACAGCGTTTCACTGTTTTAATGAGTTAAACACTTATATCATTCATTCATGCAATTCGTTCAAAAGTCAGATTAATTTAGGAAGAAAACAAACACTGATGTGAATACTTTAGTCATTGATAATTACAGACACTATTGAAAAATAAACTAAAACAGACAGCTGCTTTGGTAACTTGTTATACTGATAGTTACAGCTAAATACATTGCAATGGATTAGCTAGCTAAAATATATGTGGTGTGTACTTAGCTATTACACAATATTCTCATACCTCATTCTCAGTTCATGCTTTATTTATTTTTTGATTCCCTCTCTGACCAGCAGATAAATATAGACCACTGTGCAGCGTTTCTCTTCATTTTTGGCACTAATGTTACCCCTCTCATTCAAACACCACTCGCCTTGTTTTTAGGAAAGTGCTACCAGTGTTACTCATTGGTTGGGCGTTACCAATCGGTTCAATGGAGGGGGAGTATTTTTGTCTGATTTATTATGACAAACTCATATTTGATAAGGAACAAAATGATTGTTACAAAATAAATGTAATCTGCATATTTTTCATTTGATCTACTGTGATTTTCATGTTGAAATATTGGATAACTGATGGATTTGAATATTGGGGGCTTACCTCTCCCCATGCCCCCATAAACTACCCCTGTTTGTTGATGTACATAAGCCATAGGTATTGTTTGAAATACATAGGCTACACTTTATTGGCTGAATAACTGGCGTGAAGATGACGCACGAGCTCAGTCTGCAGGAACACTCTTAGAAGAACAGGTTCTATATACACAACCTTAAAAGGTTCAATCAGGCGCTATGTATTTGGAACCCCTAAAAGGTTCTATCAATCAAAAGAACCCTTTAGGGTTTTTTGTAACCAAACTTTTAGGGGTTCATTCATGATTATTTCTTTTGTCCTTTCCGGATTACATATTTCATATAATTGACAAACATCAATACCCTAAAATGTAAAAATGTAATTCACACAAAAAAGTCACCCATGAATACTGAAAAAAAGATTCTTATCAAAGAATTATCGTTTGGCCAGGGGTGTTTTTACACCACAGACAAGGTTTGAGAAGGAAAAAAATCATTAAGAAAATATAATTATATTTTCCTTAAGATGTTCTTCCTAACTTCAGGCCTTATTATCATGTCATATATAACTGTGATGTTCTGTAAAACAACAAACTTTAAAATACTTTGTTGTTACTGGTGAAGATCAGATGGTCATCTCTGTTTTCTCTCAGGTTCATCACAGTGTAAGCTTCACAGTGAACATTACTCTCATCAGTGTAGTCCATATCAACAACAAAAATATATCTTGACTCCATATAGTGGTTATTTTGGAAAAAATCCCAGGTATTTTGAACAGTAGGATTATAAAAAAAAATGTGTTAATATAAAATTAAATTAGCCTATATAAAATTGCAAACATCTATCTTTCAGTACTTTTTTACTTAAGTACATACAAAATTGAGTACTTTTGTTCTTTCACTTGAGTAAAATTGAAAAAGGAGTACTTTTACTTTTACTGGAGTAATATTTTATTATACGTATCTGTACTTTTACTCAAGTACTTGACTTGTGTACTTCGTCCACCACTGCTTTTTTGAACTAACTTTGATCGATTCATGAGAAATTTGTATTAAATTGTTCAGATTTTTTTTCAACATACATTAAAATATTCATGTTTATTTCGTGATGCAAATATTAAAGAGGACAATATCACTGATTCATATGCAGCTACTGAACGAATTATCTCACTACAAATTAAAAATCGTAAAATAGACGTTTATTGTTTGTATTTTATCATAAAATTGACAGAAGGCTAAAACTTTGTAACAAAGCACGAAGGTGATTATTGGGTGTTTGCGTGCTACTAATAATGATGGACTTGAAAACTTTAAACATAATTTCCAAGCATTAGCTTCTACGACTGTGATCATAAGGCTTCAGTTCTGTAGATATCAACACATGAAAAGTAGACTACTATATAGTTACAGACTTATTTTAATAGACATAACACTTGAACATTAAAATGTGTCTGGGTAGACCAGACCTAATCATATGTATAAACGTATTAATTATTTATCAATATATAGACTATTAATCTGAACATGTAGCGTAGCCTACAAGACACTGCTCTTGTAATAAGCAGCTGTATGACATGAACAAAACAAAACCTGAACTCTGAAATAATAGACATCTGCTGATCATACAAGTATCTAGTTTTCAGAAATGAGGTCTAATCTAGTGATTCTTCTTCTTTAGAGATGTGTTGATTAACTATTACCAGTAAATTCATATGTGCTCAGATTAAAATTAGCATATATTATCACTGTATTATTTTATTTAAATTGTAACTGTGAATATATTTGGACACTCCATGTTAGTCACTGAATAGACTTTTCATTAACAATTTCATTTCACTATGATGTACTGACAGTATAGTTTTATATAATCCGTGTGCATTGCTTATCCTAAAGATTTCCCAATTGATTTTCAATTTTACTAAATGCTGTCCTGATTCCTGACACACAACCAGAAGCAACCTGACCAGAGTTTCCACTTCACTGAAAAGGCCACGGACTTCCACTGACAAACCTTTAAGAATGTTTGCTGCCTCCAAACTGGATCCAAATTGGTAGTTATGCCTAAACATTGGTAACTGAACTGATCTCAGGATACTCACAACACACTGAATCAGTTTGTCCAGTGAGCAGAGTGTCCTCTAGTTTCTGTAAGGTCAGCAGATCTTCCTGATGAAAACCACATCAAGCACCTGATAAAACTCAACTCTGTAATACTCTGTTGCAGTTTTTGGCTTGTATGTGCTTGCATCTGTGCTAAAACGCTTAGGAAGTCACCTTGGTTTTGGGACTTTGATAGACTCTAGATTTAGAGAATCCACAATCACATTTGCTTGCTCAAAAAGACTTTGAAAGGCATCTCCATCTCTTTTGTCTTTCAAGACAGACTGAACACAAGAAATGACAGCTTTCATGCCAGAGATAGTCCGTGTCTTTCTTTGGAGAGAAGCATTCAAACACTTCAATTCTCCAGTCACAGCTCCTGCCAACACAAGACCCAGTAAGATCTGGCCTTTGAGAAATTGTTGGTGCAAGCCATCGGCGGTGGAGCACTAGGAGCATTACTGTTTGACATTTAGAAACAACTGAGGAAAGCTGTGATGCAATGCTGTTTGTTTCCTGAGCATACACAGTTGTTGCATGGCAGTGGGATTGGCTTTTAGCATGGGCTGTAAACTTTTCAACTGCCTTTTTCCAGTTTCTAAAACCAGTACTCACAAAGACAGGATCCATCTTAGAGACAAGCATTGTCTTCTTTGAGAGGACTTTTGCACAATAAAAGCATAAAACCCCTTTTAATGTGGTACAGTAATGCATGCATAGGAATATCTGAAACCATTTTTTCTGAAAGTGTAGCACATAGTTTGCTCTCGTCTGTACTTTTATAAACTTGGGATCAGGATGTGCAGGATTTAAGCAAGAGATGATTTCTGAATCTTCTCTGTCTCTGTTTTCTGTGCTCAGTTTGTCTCTAACATTAGGCTCATTCTGAAACGGACGTTACAACACTGTTACACACCAAATAGCTCCATAGTATATTGTGTACAGTAAAGAAAATTGTACATTTAGTTTGTCATATCAAAAACTGTTCCCTATCAGAAATGTTTTATTCTTACCTGCTCATCTGAAACTGCTGTTTGACTATTGTCCTCACCCTGTCCCTCACTGTGATGTACACATATTACAGTTTTAGCCAGTTTTATTGACTGAATGAACTTTTCATTAGTGTTTGTGTGTCGTTACCTGATCAGATGTTCTCCCGTCCTTCTTTTGATTGGTTTCATCTGCTGCTACTTTCACATTGGATCTGAATCATCTCATATAAGAACAAAACCACTAAGACATACAACTAAAACACCAAAAACGAACAAATTATTAAACCACACTGTATACAATCTGTTCTTAATATCTATTTAAAATTCTCTATTTAAAATTATATTTTAATTGACCAAGTAATCCTCATTTAATAAAACTCACAGAAAAATCACAGCATAGTTTTAAAGATGTATAATAATCTGATGATCAAACATTTTTGAACATTTCTCTGTTTTCTCACCCGTTTGTCTGAAAGATCTGCTGTCTGTTGTCTTCTCCCTGTTCCTCACTGTGATGGAGAAAGGCAGGAATGTAAAACCTAACTTTACAAAGCTTCTGTTTTTCTATACTGTTTCCTATTTAATTTTATTGATTAATGGCATCTTCTTTACCTGATCACCTGCTCATTCTCTCTCTCTGCTGACTTTTCTACCTCGAATCTGTTATAAAAACATGTTAAGAGATTATACACCTCATAACATTATGACATTTGTGTATAATCATCATTCATAAAATTCTAACATAGTAGAGATTATCAAAAGAAAGAAATGAAGTATTGAAACCGCCAGTATGCGTTTCACTGTTTTAATGAGTTAGACACTTCTAGCGTTCATTCATCCAATTCGTTCAAAAGTCAGATTAATTTAGGAAGAAAACAAACACTGATGTGAATACTTTTGTTTTTGATAATTACAGACACTATTGAAAAATAAACTAGCAAAACAGACAGCTGCTTTGGTAACTTGTTATACTGATAGTTATAGCTAAATACATTGCAGTGGATTAGCTAGCTAAAATATATGTGGTGTGAAAATATTACTGACCATTTTATAATTTAATTTATAGTCTATATTCTACTGATAACTGAAACTATGTTAAATAAATGTTACTGTAATAATTTGAGGAATGTTTCATTTGCATAGAACGTGTTGTCTTTCTTAACACTGTATTGCACCTTCGCGTGAAGTGGAAAATCGATTCATGAGCAATCGATGCCAACTAATTCAGCACCTTCACTTTGGACAGCGCTCTTGTGACGTATGACGTAAGAGGCAGCGTGTTAAGAAGCTTCCTAAGGGACACTACGGGGAACACAGGAACATAAACAACTTTGGTAAGATATATCTTTCGAGGTCTTCTTAGCGCGCTAAGAGTGAGCGTTATTGGGGAACCGGGCCTACTTCAGTCATTTAATTTAGATGTGTATTTCTATTTTTCTACCGGACCGTGTACCTTCGTGCACATTTTTCGTTTTTCATTCGTCCAAACAAAACAAAAGACTTGGGCTTCATTTTTTTTTTCTTTTTTACGTTCAGGGAAAGAAAACAAATAAACAACTTGAATATTCGATCTCTACACGTGAGCGGGAATGAATTGGTCAACCGAACATTACAACATAATAAAAGTACTAAAAACATAAGAGTCCTACGCTTCTACTTAACGTGTTTATTTCTACTATATTAATCTCTTTAATCCTCTTAATCAAACAGCCAGATTAAAGAAGGAGAGACATAGCCTTTTGGTCTTTTGGCACACGCCTGTTTTATTATAAATCAAAATCTGTCTGGCAAAGCTGCACGAGTGCACCGCGGGGAGAATGTAGCAGCAGCTATAAATTTATGTGAACATGTAGTCATAACTTTTGTTTTAGACAATATGATGCATTTTGAACTATGGAGGAAATTAAATAAAAATACAGATATGAAAAGTTAGCACATCTATTATTTATTATTTTTCTATTTTGGGTTTTATTCATAGAGCACTTGTTGTAGTGGGATAACATATGTTGTTATTATACTAGCACAGGACTAATGGTTCGTCAGAGTGCTCGTTTCTGTGATTGAATTTAGTGAAATGTGAATTCGAAGTCATGATTTAAAGTTAAGCTCCTTTGAGTTATTAGAACATATCCAAAGCCTGAAATATCACTTCGAACAATAAACCATAGATCAGTGTCAGAAGTTAACTTTCCCATAAAGGGCACTTGATTTTCAGTTGTTGTTTTTTACCTTTTTTTTTTTTTTACCATCTTTAATGTTACATTCTTACATCAAAAACATTAGAATAATATGAAAATGGGCTGTTACCAATTAAATCAGTATTCAGAGATATGGAACCTGCGTCTGAAGATGCTTTTATATATGTATTTACAGTTTAATGCCGATCAGACGGCTATACGTGGATTTACATAGCAATTACAAATGTATAATGAAATAATATTAATGTTTTAAACAACATGAATATATATATATATATATATATATATATATATATATATATATATATATATATATATATATATATAAATTAATATTTTAATATAGAAATGTGAACAAAATTAAATTTTGAAATTAAATGAAAATGGAACTTGAATTATGAAAGTAATATCACCACTAGGTGGCGGTATTTCATTGTGTTAATAAAGGTGTTTATTCAATCTGTTCGTTCAAAGTGCTTGATTCATTAATTCAGGAATAAAATCAAGTGGCTGTCTATAATAATTGGTCAGTGAATAGTTTTTTTTTTTTTTTTTTTTTTTTTTTTTTCAAAGCGACTTACAGTGCATTCAGGCTAACATTTTTACCTGACATAATGTACAAGTATATAAAGTATTTAAAGTGTATTATATATTATTATATAAAGTACAATATTGTACACTATAATACTATAATATAATATTGTATCATATCCCATTGTCTGTCTGGAACGCAGCATTAAGTTAATGGCATAAACAAATTGCAATCAATACATTAATATAAAAGTGTATTATATAATTTTATAAGTCGTTAAACCCATGTCAAGAAGCGGCACAAGTGGCACAACGGGATAATGAGGGTGGATGATTAGCGAGGGATCCCCGGTTCGTCTAACCGTCACAACATATCGTGTGAACATTACTGACCATTTGATCATTAAATGTAAAGTCTATATTCTACTGATAACTTAAACGATGTTAAAATAAATGTTACTGTTATAATTTGAGGAATGTATCATTTGCATAGAACGTGTTGTCTTTCTTAACGCTGTATTGCACCATCGCGTGAAGTGGAAAATTGATTCATGAGCAATCGATGCCAACTAATTCAGCACCTTCACTCGGGACAGCGCTCTTGTGACGTCGGGCGTAAGAGACAGCGTGTTAAGAAGCCTCCTAAGGGACACTTCGGGGAACACACTTAGGAACATTAACAACTTTGGTAAGATATTTCTTTCGAGTCTTCTTAGCGCGTTAAGAATGAGCGTTATTGGGGTTATTCGAGAAAACGCTCTTAATCGCTGAGATCAATCGTTATCGAGAAACCCGGCCTAGGCTGGTTAGTAGGTAGTTGTGAGTTCAGGTGCAAATTAAATTAATATTTACGAGATAAACTAAATGTTTCACTGGTAGGTTGCAAAATGTATGCTTACACAAAAGAAAGCTTTTCAGTCTCTGCCTCAGTGCGGTTTCTGTCAAGCCATTCTTTAATCTGGGCTGCGTTTCTCAATAACTATTGATTTTAGATCTGAAGAGCCTTTTCTACGAGTAATTTTATAATCGTTCGTTATTGTTTCACGTGTGTTTCCTAACAATGCACTTAACACAGTCGCACGTAGCTGTGCTTTAAGTGCTGCTCAGGAGTCGCTGTCCGTTTGTCAAGTGCTGAAATGTCACATTATAGATTGACTCTTTATTGTAGAATACAATTATTTATTGACGTTAACCTAATGCTCTGTTCCAGACAGACAACTTGGATATAATAACCATAAAACAATATTATATTATAGTGTACAATATTATAATTTGCATAATAATATACAATATACTTTGCATACTTATATATTATGTTAGGGAAAAATGTTAGCCCTAATGCACTGTAAGTCGCTTTGGATAAAAGCATCTGCTATATGCATAAATTTACTTACATTTATTCATTTATATACAGTATAGAGAGAGAGAGAGAGAGAGAGAGAGAGAGAGTGATACGTTATTTCTGGGTCCAATACATAGCTGGGATTCGTGCACTTCAACAAGTTATTGTTGAGTTATATAGTCTTTTTTTTTCAGTCATTTAATTTAAATGTGTATTTCTAATTTACCTTCCTTTTTTAATTAAGTAATTTATACAGTAATTAAAAAAGCAAAGAAAACGAGTTATAAAGTGTGCAATAAAACACAATCAAATCCTTATATTATAATCAGGGCTCTGAACCGGTTCAAGGAACGAAAACCGTAAACGAACGAAATTATTTTTTTTTAGTTCCGAACAGAATCGAAAATTTGAAATGGACATAAACCGGTTAATAACGTTATTTTATCGTTCCGTTTAATATTTGACATTTGCTGTCAACCAATCACGAATTCCAGCAGTAGCCTACATCATACGCAAATGTGACTCTGAAGCAGCGAGTGAAATGTCTGCTCAGCTGTGAACAGTCAAGTCTCAATGGCAATGCACCACCTTCAGGGCCGGATTAAGACCAAATTGGGCCTGATGACGCAGCGCAAAAAGGGCCTTTTTTTTCCAGCCATTGGTGCATGTGCATTCAACACTCAGAGACCTGCATTCCTGCGGGACCCAGCGCAACCGAGTGCGTCGCGGGACAATATTTGATCGGTGAATGCGGACGCGGGATATTATTGTGTGCGGGTTGCGGGGAAATAAAGTTATTTGCGGGACTCCCGCAAAGTGGAAATATCTAGCAAAATAAGATTACTAAAAACAAATAAACCTTTATTTATAATAGACTAAAATAAAATAAAATAGACTTTGCGGAATGAGAGGATGCTGATGAAACCATGGACAGCGACGTGTAATTCCATTCCGAGATAGCGAGAGATCCAGAGGTGGAAAAGGCGATATCAAGAGTTTCCGAGATGAAGCAAAGTAACACGCCATGTAGGTTACTCTCCATTCCAGCTCCCAGCGCACCATTGGAGAGGGCTTTCAGTAATTACGGTCGCATAAATGCGCAGAGATGAATTCATCTGAAGCCCTCATCAATGAACGACATGCTATTCCTGCTCAGACTATTCTACAATATATATATTTTTTAATTCCGTTTATTTTTAATTATTTATTTTGCTAAATATTTAAAATAGGTCTATTTTGTTAGAGGATTTTTATCTTTTATTTTTTTCGTTTAATGTTTGAAGAAGGCATTCTTAAGCAGTTTATGCTAATTTTCCTTTGAACATTAAATAAATCCAGGTTTATTATTATTATATAATTCATTAGGCTATACTATAGCCTAATATGTATATATTTACATTTCTTACTATTTTCTGTATTTAAAATATGTATAAATATTTTAAAATGTTTTCCTGCATGGTTTATATATATATATATAGCCTAGAGAGAAAGAGAAATTTGTAGTAGTCCCTATATAAGTTTTTTAGAGAAAATAGACATAGGCCTAATGCAGACACAAAAGGTTTACAAACATTAGGCTATTTTTCTTTTAATAATCATTTGTTATTCAAATACATCGGGAATACGGAAACTTTGATTTTGTGTCGAATGAGAAACCCAATGTTGGTTTCAGTTTCTTTTTAGTCTAAATTAATCAGTTTTGGTTTGTCGTTAATATTGCTATAGCTTCTTATATTTGTAATTCTTGTTCTTTTCTAAAAAAAACTAAAATTAGCCTAACAAATTTCCCAGAAGCTGAACAGTTTTCATTTGCTATTAACCTCAAAATAATAATTGAATGAAATTTGGAGTCCAACTGTCAGACGCATATACAGCGTTACTTATTATTTACTATTATTCTATATTCTTTATATTAAATAACATTTTAGCATCCAGATACATCGGGAACATGGAAACATTTGATGCTGAATGTCTTAAAATACTTGATAGACAGAGTGTTGATAGATTTTTTTTTTTTTTTTAAGTAGCTAGGCCTAGCTTACATTTAGACAAAATCTGATGCAAGCTGTAAACTGTAAGCGTTAGATCTCTATTTTTTCCTTTTTTTTTTTGAGTAAGGAAAACTCTATACTTTATTATTATTATTAAATTATTATTAGGCAAAGTATAGGCAAATAATATTGTTTTTTTAAAATAAGGTTATTAACCGGTATTTCTTCCTCCCGAACCGGTTTCGGAACGGTAATAATATCAGAGGAACGCAGAACAGAAACGTTAAAATATCGATTCTGCTCGGAGTGAACCAATTTAATTTTTTTTCAAAAAGTTTTCAAGCCCTAATTATAATCACATTGCACTTGAATCAAGTCAAAGGTGTAATCTGCAGATTGTCCTGTGATCACAGAAATCTGTCTTCGATGCACTTAGGGCTTTATGATTACTCCAGAGCACTCGTAGATCTACGATGTTAAGTGCTACTTCAGTTAAGAAGCTTTTGGGAAAAAGACCGTAATATTAAGATCAGTCGTACGATCGTTTTTACGAACTTCTTAGACTTACGAAACTTTTGGGAAACCCGGGCCTGGCTGTTCAATGAAGAGAAAGAGAAAATGTAAAGAAATAAACACGTTAAGAATCCGTAGAAGGTAGGACTCTCATTATGTTTTTAGGACTATTATTATGTTGTAATGTTCGGTTGACCAATCAGCGGAGAGGGGCGTTACTGTTTTTCATTTTTCAGATTTTAATATTAAATTAAAAAAACGAATTATATGAAGGTACAAGGACAATGTACAGCTGAGGTGCGCGAGCTGATAAAGCACGAGTGAATATACAGTTAATCACTGGAAAGATTGTAGTTCGGTCAGGAAAAACAAGTAAATAAAACCATGCACAAAACGGTAGGGAGAGAGAGAGAAAGAAAGAGAGAGAGAGAGAGAGACCTATGAACAGCTTTTATTACACAAATTTTAAAACAATCTTCAATCAATTATTTAACCAACAAAGAAAAACAAATATCAAATACCCATAACCCTTTTTCCAACCATTATCATCATATATAATTATACATGAATTTGTAAATTGCCATTGCAGTCAACATCACAAATACAGTTATTTATAGCCCACTTAAACTTAAAATCTTCAATATTCTCATTCAGTCGATAATATTCAGATTCTATTCTTAACCTTGACTTCATCAAACCCTCATAAATCAGTACCACATCAGTTTGTCCCACACCAACTATTTTACTTTCACGAGAGAGCCAAACAGCTAACTTTGCTTGTCCGAAAATAAAATTGAGAAAATGATAAATCTCCTTGTTGCTACGTTTGTATTTAGGTCCATAGATATAAAACTCAAGTGTGAAAACTTCTCCTAATGTCTGACACCACCTCCAGGAATTTGAAAGAGAGGCAATAACCTGCTACAGTCAGCAAACAAATGAAAAACTGTCTCCTGCTGTTCACAGAAAGGACACCCTATCCCCGCTAGTGGATCAAAATGTGCTCCGTGTCTGTTTGTAGCTATAATACCATGTACAACACGCCACTGCAGGTCTCCAGACCTTTCTTCAATGGGGGGCTTGTACATGGTCCTCCAGCTACCTTTCGGGGAAGAGTCTTATCCAAAATAAATCTGTCCATTTAGTCTCTTTTACAGTCTCAGGTGCACAACAATGAAGAACTTTTACGCATAACAAATATAAGTAGCGTTTTCCCCAATGTCTCTGAAACGTCCAAGTTGAGGTGTCTTAAAGGATAGAATACCACCTTCACTTTCTTGCCACAAACCAGTCACAGCTGTAATATCCAGTTCTGGGAAAGAAGAGCCAGCATTTTCTTCTTTGTGTAAAAAAAAAAGAGTCTCTGTAGTCCACCAGCATTTTAGATCTCTGCAAACGTTTAAAAGAGTCCACCCTCTCAACATTGACTTGTAGAATGAAGACAAACCAGTTAAATCCAGCTTATTGATGTCCATTAAGAACAGTTGATGGTCATAACCCATTTTACCTGCTCTTCTCAGGAGGCCATGGGCTACCACACGCCATTTCACTTCTTCACCATACAAGAGTCTTTGTGCTGTCTGAAGTCTGAAAGCTTTGATTCTAGATCTGATGTCAATGAGTCCTTGACCTCCCTCCGTCCTGGGGAGATAAAGTACTGGTGCTTTTAGCCAGTGATACCCAGACCAAACAAAATCAACTCGTTTTTTCTGAATGTCCATTATCAGTTCTTCTTCTGGAGGTTCTAAAATCATCATTTTATGCCATAAAGTAGCAGCAATGAGATTATTACAGACCAAAACTCTACCCCTATAGGATAACTGAAGGAGCAACCATTTCCATCGAGACAACCGAGCACATGTTTTCTCCACTAGTCCCTCCCAATTCTGTTTTCTATAATCTTCAGATCCTAAAAACACCCCTAAATATTTAAAACCTTCTCTTCCCCATTTCAGCTCTCCAGGAAGGATGGGACCATTATTGTCCACACCATACTGCCACACTTTTGCCCCAATTGACTTTTGCAGAGGATGCTTTTTCATATGTTTTTAAACGATTTTTGACAACATCAACATCTTGATTGCCTCTTATTAAGACTGTAAGATCATCCGCATATGCAGATATTTTAATACACTGGGAAAAATCTATTTCTCTGATTTGCAGTCCCTTTAATTCTCTTCTTAATTTACAGAGTAACGGTTCAAAAGCAATGCTATAAAGCTGCCCTGAGATAGGCCAACCTTGTCTAATACCCCTCTGAACCTTTATGGGGACACTGAGACCGCCACCGATTTTTATCAAGTTGCCTCATTATAAAGCAGTTTTAAACATGAAATAATTTTTTCTCCAAATCCAAAAGCCTTCAGAGTCTCAAAAAGAAAAATATGATCAACTCTGTCAAAGGCTTTTTCTTGGTCCATTGACAAAAACCCAACATCAACATTGTTGTAAAAAGCATAGTCATACAGATCCCGCATCAAATGTAAATGATCTGCAATAGATCTGCCCCTTACACAATATGACTGATCCTTGTGAATCATTTCATGCAGTACATCATTTAACCTTTTAGCAACACACTTAGAGAGATTTTTATATTCTGAACATAGGATAGCTACAGGTCTCCAATTTTTTAGTAGCGTCAAATCTCCCTTCTTTGGAAGCAATGTAAAAATAGCACGCTGACAACTTCTTGTTAAACATCCTTCACTTATACATTTCTGAGCAACTTCAAAAAAATCAGGACCAATAATAGTCCAAAACATTCATAAAATTCGGCAGGAAGTCCATCAATCCCTGGTGCCCGTCCTGATGAGAGATCCGTGCTGAGGTCAGTTCATTAAAAGTAAGTTGTGCTTCCAAAAGTTGTTTTTTTTTCTATAGATAGCTCAGGAAGATCTTGTAAAAGTTGATGTCTACATTGTTCATTTAAGGACTCAGCAGAATATAATTCAGTATAAAAATCCACTGCATGCCTAGTGCCTACGCATCCTTTCCGTGTCTGAAACAAGGTGTCCATCCTTATCTTTTAAAAACAACTTCTTTTTTCCATGTTTAGTCTTCCGTTCTAAATCAAAAAAGAAGGATGTAGGAGCATCTATGTCTCTTTTTGTTAAAAAACTATATTTTTATAAGTTCTCCTTTGACTTTTTCATCAAGGATTGAATTCAAACAGTTTTTCTTTTCAGTCAATTTAGGAGAAGCGTTTACAATCATATTCCCTTCAATAATCTTAAGTTCTTTCTCCAAACTCTTTAATAATTTCTTCAAAAACAGGGTAGAGTGAGAAGAATATTGTTGGCAATACTCCTTAATAAACACTTCCCCAATCTCCCACCACTGAATAATATTATCATATCTTCCTTTCTCAGTCTTCCAAACTTCCCAAAAATTCTTACAATTTTCACAAAAGAATGTGTCTTCTAACAATTTAACATTAAAATGCCAATAAGAACTCTTATAGGTTTTTGTTATGAGACTACATTCACCTGTGATTAGTTTGTGTTCTGAAGAAGAGACAGGAGTAATCGTTGAATTCAGGCTCCTGTTCCTCATATTATGAGATAAAACCTGTCTAAACGAGCAGAAAGTGTGTCATTACTAAAACTCACCCAAGAGTACTGTTTAACTAAAGGATTGTTTTCTCTCCATACATCTGATAAGTGAAAATTATTTACCAATCTAGCAAGACAAGTGTCAGACACTTGATGTGGTTCTTCCCCATTCCTATCGAAAACGAAATCTAAAGTGCAGTTCCAGTCTCCACCGAAAACAACAAAATCTCCATCATGTTGTCGTCTTAAAAACTGTTCTAACTTAGAAAAGAGCCTTATTCTCTCAATGACTAAATTTGGAGCATAAATGTTCACAAAAGTAAAATTCATATTATGTATTTCAGCTCTAACAATCAAGAGTCTTCCAGGTCCCAATTCATTTTTCCACAAAATATTGAAATTGAGAGAAGGAGCAAAATAAATTCCCAGCCCTGCACTTAGATTATTCCCATGACTAAGAAAGTGTTCTCCCTTCAACTTCATTGTCTAAGTTACTGGGAGTTTCTTGCAAGAAGATAACATTTAACTCTTTCAAATTAATGATCTCAGAAAGAAATACACGTTTTTTCATATCCCACATTTAGTGATCCTACTCGTAAGATCTCCATCAGAAAGAGAGAGGAAAGAAAGCAATAAAGAAAAATTAAAACCCATCATGAGTCTTTAACTTTCCTCTTCGTTAATTGCTCCTTTCCAAACGTTTTAATTTTTTGTCTAGCAGATGTGATGTGATTCTTAAGCCGAAACCTTTTCTGTTGAGAGAGCTCAGTACAATTACTCATTTTTCTCAAGATCAGGAAAAAAGTCACCAATTTCTACTCCTGCTTTCCCTTTTGTTTCATCGAAAAACTATAAATTTGTTCAACAGTGTACAAATCACTTTCTCTTTCCATCTCAGACCACTGTTCCTCTCTCTCACTATCTTCAGTGCTCTGAGATAAATCATCCATTTCATCTCCTACATCCTCCTCTGAACATTTTGAGTCACTAGAGAGTGTTGTATCACATCCTCTACACTGCATTCATTCACCATCTTATCCGTAGCACCACGAGCACTAGCGCTTTCCAACAGTATAACTGCATCCAGGCTGGTCATCACTCACAGTTTTAGAAACAAATCCACTCACCTCATCTTGTTCCTTCACCTCCTCCGCCACTCTATCAATCTGCGCAGTGTCTTTATTCCTTTCAGTCGCTTGAAGTTCTCCATTTGATTCTTCAGCTCTAGATGCAATAGTTAAAGGCAGATGTTCATCGCGCACTTTATGCGGACACGAGTCGCGTTTATGTCCGACAACTCCACAATCGTAACATTTCAAGCTCTCTGTGCTCGCGTACTCCATGTACGAATTATCTTCGTGTTTGACTCGAAAAGAAACTTCTAAGGATCGATCTTGGGCGCTTAAGAACATAAAAATTTACGTCGAAAAGACAATACATGCTTTAGCGCCTAATTTTTGCACCCCAATGGAATCGATCTCATGGGGCTTGCAATTTTCCCAAATCGCATAACTTATTTTATTATTACATCGTTTGAAACAAACGGCGGATCATTTGAAATGGTGATTTATTTTAGTAGCTGGGCCAGACAGCGGTGAAACCGGAACAAAAGCTTCCTTCATCCACAACCCATCCACAACGCTTCAGCTTTCAAAAATACTACGACCGCTTTGTTCATTCGCGAGCCAGAGATGATGTTATCAAACCCAATCTTTTGTCCTACCGCCACCAACAAACCTTCAACCGTTACACCTGCTTCCGGCACACACCTGCAGCCATCACGAAGAAGGCCGTTCCTTGCACCGGAACAGACACCATACCGACACTCGGTGCGATTTTTTTTTTTTTTTTTTTTTTTTTTTTTTTTAACAATTAACGTAGGGGGAAAGAAACAATAAAGAGAAACTAAATCAAAGAAAAAGAAGGGTAAAAAAGAAAGGAAAGGAAAGAATACTATCCACCACACACGATGGACATCACCCTCACCGGAAGAGAGAGAGAGAATTTTAACATCCTTTATTACAAATATAATTTACCACACAATTAAATTACAATATTCATTTATATATAAAAATAAAATAATAAAAAAATAAAACTCACAAACGTGTAAAAACCAAATCACCTTCGAAAACAGAGCTTCATTGTAACACCAAATTTCCTCAAAAGCAGCAAGATCATCCATATGTTTATAGTATCTAAAATCTATCAGTATTCTTGCTTGTACCATGTTTGAAAACAATGTAACCACATTCGGTTCCAAATTTTGTTCCATCTTTTTCTTTCTACTTACATAGATGGCCAGTTTTGCCTGGCCTAAAATAAAATTCAGCAATTGACAAATAACCCTTTTCTTCCTTACATATTTACAACCAAAAATAAATAGCACCATAGAAAAAGATTCATTACAATTCTTAAAAATACTGCCTAAACACAAAAATAAAGATTCCAATCTAGCACAATTCACAAATGTATGAAAGATGGTCTCTCTCTCCGTGCAAAAAGGACAACCCACATCAATCTCAGGATTTATAATTGAAGTAAAAGCATTGACAGCGACAGCACCGTGAAGAATTCTCCACTGCAAATCACCTGTTTTTTTGGTCAACGGTGGTTTATATAGTGCTCTCTACTCAGGCTTCTTATCCATATTCAGCTTAAACAAAGCACGCCATGGAGTATCAGTTCTCTCATTTAACATTTTTTTGTTAAAATTAATTACACAACATTTATACAGAACTTTCCCAGTGCATGAAAAGAAATCTACACACATGGAATCAACAACTTCAAAAAAGACACCAGAAAACCCTTCTAAATTCAAAGAAAAAAACAAACAAGGAAAAGAGTCTCGCGCCCTTCTGTTGTGTGATCTTTGATGTTCAATAACTTAGCACACGCATTTGGATTAAAACTAAATCGTAAAAAAAAAAAAAAAAAAAATTATGGGTCATTCATTATAAGCATCATATATTTTCAGCCTTAAGCATACATGACTCTCTGGCGAAAGTGAATCTAGCAGTACATTACTACTGTTCCTCTCATTCTGCAACAGTACAAACACACGCACTCTTTGCACATGTTTTCTTGCTTGAGTGTTTCTGCATTATTTGAGTGGCATTGCATTATTACAGCAAAGCGCATCATTACAGTTTAAGTCGCTGCAGTGGAGCAGCTCCATTTGTGAATAACTGCTCTCACTGTGGTTCGCTGGAGTCCCAAATCTTTAGAAATGGCTTTATAACCTTTTACATACTGATAGATCTCAATAACTTTCTTTCTCATTTGTTTCTGAATTTCTTTGGCTCTAGGCATGATTTCTAGCTTTTGAGCATCTTTTGGTGTACTTCACTTTGTCAGGCAGATCCTATTTCAGAGATTTGTTGATTGTGAACAGGTGTGACAGTAATCAGGTCTGAGTGTGGCCAGAGAAACTGAACTCAGGTGTGATAAACCACAGTTTTAACAGAGGAGCAAACACTTCTTCACACAGGACCATGTAGTTTTGGATTTTTTTCCGCTTAATAATAAAAACCTTCAATTAAAAATTGCATGGTGTTTTTACTCGTGTTGTCTTTGACTTTTATTTAAATTTGTTTGATGATCTGAAACATTAAAGTGTGGCAAACATGCAAAAAATTAAGAAATCAGGAACACTTCTTCACACCACTCTACTTATTAATCTTCATTATTGTTAGTCAGTGCTAGAAACATGTCAGTGTGGCTTCAGTTGGTTCTGATGCATTGAAGGTTATAGAAAGGAAGATATGACCAAACCTGCAAAGGAAGATGATTGGTTAAGAGTCAGATACACACTGTGCAAACAAGTAGCCTACTATTTCTGCAATGTTTAGTTAAAATAACTTTGATTGCCTTTATTATGAACAGTGAAGTGAAATATGATTCTGTTCTTTAATTCCATCAGTCAGTTCACTGTTGGACTATTTTTCAGACTGAAAGTAGCTCACAGACATGTGCACATCAGACCACAAATGAGCTCTTTGACGTTTCTGTTGTCCTTCAGCTGATGATATCTATTAAACTGCTGCATCTTTTTTATTCTTTCCTCTTAAACTATTAAACTGGTCCTGATCTACAGCATCTTAAATATAACCACAGCGAAACATATGGAGCTGCGATCGTAACGGTGTCCGAAGGCGATTACAAGTGCTCGCTGGTTTACAAAGTTGTTCAAAACCCATATTTTTCTAAAAAACAACAACATTACATTACTTATATTTAAAAAAAAAAAAAAAAAAATACAAACAAACAACACTGGATAATGGTTGCAAAGAGACTACATTATGGTCTGCACAACCATTTGGGCTCTGGAAAAGGATCTATATGCATCTGGTATCGACCCATAACATAAGTCAAGTATTTTTTGATGGTGTGTAGGACAGTCTCTGGAAATTGGTGGAAATTTAAAACTCCCTCCAGAGAACATTTGTTAAAATCACCCATAATAAAATGTGGAGCATCCGGTGAATACAACTGATACTGATGCAGCACCTGACTGATGATGTCCACCTCCTTCTGAACATCAGACTAGAGGTGTCCCAGCTGACCGTCCAGAGTCTCGTCACTATCCCGAAACTGATTGACTCTAGCCCTCCTGTTCCTGAACTTTTTTCCCCTGTCTGTAGTGCTTCCCACATTGGGGATGGCTTTATGAAGTGTTTGTGCTGCATATACCACGACAGAGACTCCTGAGACAGCGGCACCTACTGTGTTTCCAGAGGTGTCAGCTGAAACTGCACAAGAACCTCCAGAGGTGTCAGTTGTACCCGTCTGTGAACTCACTGTCTGTCCTGTGACGGCTATGAAGGCCATGTGTGAACTTTCTACCTGCCTTATCATGGACACAAAGTCACGGTTGTCAGCTGGACTGCCCTTGAACCCCATTCCCCATATTCCTATGCTTTAGGTTAATCACCACCAGGTGTTCCCCATTACCTCTCCTCTTTATATACTGTGTTTGGATTCTCACACATTGTGAAGTCTTGTTTAGCCTCGTCTGACATTTCCAAGCGGTTTCCCTGTGTCTGTTCTTTCCGTGTATTACCGTGGATTGTGTATACCGCCCGTGATTCTCTGTCTGATATTGTTTCTGTTTCTGGAGATCCCATCACATACTTGACACTGTTTGCTGATTACTGCCTGTCTGACCATTCGAATAAAATACTGCAAATGGATCCAAACGTCTCTGACTCCATGTTACAATCATTATTGTCATTTGTCTTTTCAGAGTTCTCTCAGGCTGAAAAAATAAATGCAAATGTGACCCTGGAGCACAAAACCAGTCCAAATTGAGATCTATACATCATCTGAAAGCTGAATAAATCACATTTCCATTGATGTATGGTTTGTTATGATATACATATATATAGCGTACACACACACATTACATACACTGTGTGTGTTATTGTAATAGACATTGTGCATTTAATTACTCCACAACCATTAATCAATTCACTAATATGACAAAAAATAGTCTTGAGCTTTGCTGACATCTAATGGACAAAGTTAGGAACTGCACCTAAACAAATCCTGAAAGCTCATTTTTTAAAGATATCAGTTTAAGATATTAGTTTAACATGTTTTATAAAATGTTTTTGGTATAAAAATGTTTTCATAAGCTAAAACCTCTATAACATTTCTGTTTCACTTTAACTTTTTTTTCCTAAGGTTCTTCGTTAAAATGAGTCCAAACTTATTTCTGTGCTCCAAAACTTCCAATTTTTAATGAAAGTTTTATTCACACTGACATTTTTGTCCTCTAAATACCTCAGAGTAATATTTTGAACTGGTGCTCAGGGTTAAAGTCATTTAGGGGACTGAAAGTCCTGCCCTGTCGGGGATATAACCCCCAATAACCAAAACTAGCAAGTACAACCCTCCAGAAGTGTGATAAGATTACCAGAGCCATTCCTATCGTGAAGCTGATGGTCAAATATGTGACAGACTCTTTAAAATGTGATGGAGAAAGTCGAACAGTATCTAAAAAAGAGGAGAAAACGGTCTTGAATCAGCACATTTATTAAAATCTTTTTAAAGGGAGGGTGAAATACTATTTCATGCATACTGAGTTTTTACACTGTTAAAGAGTTGGATTCCCATGCTAAACATGGACAAAGTTTCAAAAATTAAGTTGTACGTTTGAAGCTTCAGGTTTGTCACAAGTTTCGGAAAGTTTTTTTCGAGTATGGCTCTGTGTGACGTTAGATGGAGCGGAATTTCCTTATATGGGTCCTGAGGCACTTCTGCTGGAAGAGCGCGCTCCCGTATAGCAGAGCAATGAGAGCACAACAGACTTCACTGATCAGAGCGAGAGCGTCGCCAAATGTCACAAAAGGAGTGTGTTTTTGGTTGCCAGGGCAAGACAACCCTGCACAGATTACCAAAAAAAAAAAAAAAAAACAGCATTAAGGGACCAGTGGATGGAGTTTATTTTTACAGAGCATCAACGGAGTTGTGCAAGTGTTTGTGTTTGTTCCCTGCATTTCGAAGATGCTTGTTTTACAAACAAGGCCCAGTTTGACGCTGGATTTGCACATCGTTTATTTCTTAAGGATAATGCAGTCCCAACGAAAAAGGGTCACGATCGTGTGTTGGAACCGCAGGCGGTGAGTAAAACTGCTTCAAATATCTCTGTGTTATTAACTTAGCTATCGGCGTGTAAGCACATCAAGTAAACAACATGCGATGTTGTTATCAAACTGCACTTTCCACATGTACACCTTAAAAAAAAAAAAAAAAAAAAAGACGACAAAGTGGAACTTAGTCATTTTTCAAAACCGCTGAGCAAATATATACAGTTTCAGTACATACCACATAGAGACGTCCTTGCTGATGCTGCTCTTGTTAAATTTCAGCCTCTGGATCTGTGTCACAGCTTCCAAACGCTCTCAACCCAAAAGCCTACTGGCGCTCGTGATTCTTTAGCTCCGCCCACACGTCACGCCTCTAGGCGCTCGTGTTTTTTCGGGAAAAATCGGTACAGACTATCTTTCTCTTATAAATATAATAAAACTAAAGACTTTTTGGAGTTATGAAGGATGCAGTACTACTCTATAGGTACTCAAGATTAACAGGATATTGAGTGAAAACGAGCATTTCACCCCCCCTTTAAACTACTCATGACCACCTTTACTTTTTTTGAATGCTCTGCTAAATACAACTATTCTCAAAATAAAGCAGTGCTTGTTTTATTTGAATATTATGTGTAGCTATATATATAAAAGTATATATTACTGTCCTGGTAATGATTTAGAGACTAGTCTTATTATAACAAATGCTACAGTTAAGAATTATGGTACATAGATCTATCTATCTATCTATCTTTCTATCTATCTATCTATCTATGTATCTATCTATCTATCTATCTATGTATCTATCTATCAATCTATCTATCTTTCTTTCTTTCTATCTATCTATCTATCTATCTATCTATCTATCTATCTATCTATCTATCTATCTATCTATCTATCTTTCTATCTATGTAAACAAGTGATTGTTAACTATTACATTATTTTATTGCACCAACTTTGCACAGATGGCAATTTCACATTATCAGGAAGAAAAATAGCAGGAATATTTATGAAAAGTTGAACAAAATATCATTTACTGAACAAGAATTATATATACATAAAAAATATGTGATAAGATCATTTAGATTTTAAAAACTGAAAAGCAAATGATAAGAAATAGCAGCACATAATGTTTCCAGGTTTTTTATTACAAAATGTATTATTTTAATCTTTCATTTTCATCTGATAACTGAGTAAATTCATTTATTATAACTGACAGGTGTGATGATCAGTGGACTTGAGTTTTTACCTCCATCATTAAGGAATGGGCTAAATAATGGATAGAGTTTTTCAGTGAAAGACTGAGCAGTGAAAGAGTAGATATGAGAGCTGGACTCCACATCATAAAAGGAGACCAGACCCTCCTCATAATCCACAAACACACCGATCCGCTGCGGCTTCACTCTCAGAGACAGAGAGACAGGACGATCCTCACAGGCTTCATATTCATCTCCATTCCTCAGAATCACAGTCCAGTATCCATCACTGGGACTCAGTGTGATCTGTCCCTTCCTGTTAATGGATTCTCTGGCCACTCCTAAATCCCAATCAGTCTTTCCCTTCACCTGCACCTCAAAATAAAATCTCCCAGATGAGAATCCCTCCTTTCCCAAGACATAGACACAGTAATCAAATCTCTCTGGTTTGTCTGGGAGTTTCTGTCTAATGTCTCCACATCTCACTTGTTTTCCATCATCAGACAGAATGAGATTAGGATGAGCTGTATCAGGATCCAGAGTCACATCCACTGAGAAAACAGAGAATACAGATATTCTGTGATGCTGATGTTTTTAGTTAACCCCGTGTTGAATCAGATTGTAGTGCAGTAATGAAGCAGTGAGTGTATGAATGTAAACTAGTGTAGTGCAGACAGCACACTGTACCTGCATACTGCTGCATCCACTTCAGCTCTGTAGAGACACATGACAAGAAAACAATCAGATCTGAAGCTTATATTTAAAGAACAGAGTACACTATCATGTTTCTATCTGATCAGTGTGTATTGATGTACCAGTTAGTGTGAGTTTCTCATCTATAGTGTCCTTCAGTTGAGTCAGAGCTCTCCTCAGAGTCTCCAGACTCTCATGAGTCTTCATACTGATCTCAGGCCAGTTCCTGGTGTTTCTAGAGCTGCACAGGGATGAGTGAATCTACAGCAGGAGAGAGGAGAAATCCTTCAGCATGTCATATCCTGCATTATGATTGATCAGAGAGATCATGTTGACTGACCTGTAGGAGGTGGAGGTGATCTTCAGTGTGTGAGAGCTGCTCCAGCTCAGTGTTTCTCATCTTTAGCTCAGTGATCTCCTGCTCCAGCTCTTCAATCAGCTCTTGCTCCTGTTTCTCTGCTGCTTTCTGCTGCTCCTCCATCATCTCCAGCAGTTCAGTCTGATGTCTCTCAATGGAGCGGATGAGATCAGTCAAGAGCTCCACACGGACTGCTTTCTCCTTCTCTGTGTTTCTCTGCTCAACCAGGACAGGCAACACATTATTAGCAGTGTTTGCTAACAGAAGAATCTGTGTAACTATTGCTCATACATTTTTGTTCACATACATAGGCTACATGTGTTTTCAGAATCCCTCAAATGAAGAATTAAACTTCACTCTGCACCCTGGACGAGAGCAGAACAAGCCCTGGAAATTTATTATTTATTGAAAAAGTAAGTTGATCTTACTGAAATCCTCTTCTTCTTCTGAGACTAAATTTTAAAATGTATCTCCTCCTAGAGCTTTCAAGCTAAAACCGGCAAACTCGGGTCAGAGCTTCAGACTGGTCTTATGGATGGTTTATGGATTTCATAAACCAGACTATTAAAACTACCTAAAATCCCATAGACTTTCATTGAGGGGGTGAAAATTTTATACAATAAAACTTAAGGTGTATTTTAGCTGTCTACTGCCATAGCAAAGCTTAAAAACTCTCTACTGAGAATGCATGCTAGTCAGTTGTTAGTCATGTTAACATTATGCTAATCACTTTGCTAGTCATGCTATCAACATGTTAGTCACTTGACAATCATGCTAACAACATGCTATTCACTTGCTTATCATGCTAATTACATTCTAGTCACTTGTTAATCATGCCAATGAAATGCTAGTCACTTGCTAGTCATGTTAACAACATGTTTATAACATGCTAATCACTTGTTAATAATGCTAATGACAAGCTAGTCACTTGCTAATCATACTAAAAATATGTTAGTAACTTTGCTAATCATGCTAATAACATGCTAGTCACTTATTAAACATGCTAACAACATGCTACATACATCTTAATCACTTGCTAATCATGCTAATGACATGCTAACAACATGCTAGTTGCTTGCTAATCATGCTGGAAATTTGCTAATGACATGCTAGTCACTTTCTTATCATGCTTGAAACATGCTAGTGACATGCTAACAACGTGCTAATCATGCTAATGACATGCTAGTGACATGATAATAATGCTGGAAACATGTTAACGAAATGATAGTAACTTCATTAGTAATCATTATTTATATGTCTATTATCTATTTATTTTTTTGATTGCCCGGGGAGCAGTTCAGGGTTCGATGCCTTGCTCAAGGGCACCTCAGTCGTGGTATTGAAGGTGGAGAGAGAACTGTACATGCACTCCCCCCACCCACAATTCCTGCCGGCCCAGGACTCGAACTCACAACCTTTCGATTGGGAGTCTGACTCTCTAACCATTAGGCCACGACTTCCCTTTCAAACTACTTTAAACTGAAAGATCTCAAATTTTAAGTTTCTTAAAACTACTTAAACATTCTGGCTAGGCCTTTTCAAACCTAAAAGTCTTCCCACAAACTTAACTATCTACTTTTATTCTATTATTTTAAACTCACTTTTCTGACTTCTGCTGAGTGTTTGATGTCTTGAATCTTCTTGATTCTGTTCTGGATCATCAGCTGCACGTCTTTCTGTGTCTTCATCAGTTCAGTCTATAGAGAGAACAACACAGACACATTTATCATAACACAGATTAAACTCACAATATGAAATAAAATCTGATTCCTCATGATATCAGTCCTTTAAAAGAATAATAACGTCTACCTTCTTCTCTTGACTCTCCTCTTCTATAGGAACAGTGTTGTGGTTCTTGTGGTCTTTCACAGAGCAGATTGAACACACACATGTCTGATCATCTCTACAGAACAGATCCAGAGGTCTCTCGTGTTTTTGACATATATAGTCCTCCAGATTACTCACAGGATCCATCAGTTTGTGTTTCTTCAAACGTGTCACTCTCAAATGAGGCTCCAGGTGAGTTTCACAGTAAGAGCTCTGACACACCAGACACGACTTCAGCGCTTTCAGCTTTCTTTCCTCACAGATGTCACACAGAACTTCAGTTGTTTTCTCAGGACTTTTCTTCTTACAGTGATCTACGAGCTCTCGGAGTGTGGTATTAATCTTGAGATCAGGTCTTTGCTTGAATGTTTCTTTACAGTATGGACAGCTGCAGGTCTGGCTGTTGTCCCAGCACTTATTCAGACAGATCTTGCAGAAGTTGTGTCCACATGGAGTCGAGACTGGATCAGTGAACACATCCAGACATACAGAGCACTGAATCTCCTCAGACAGTGAACTCATGGAGGATGACATTGCTGGAAAGAGACATTATTTAGGATTAGTGTGAACTCCTTCAATACTGTTTATGAAGAATCCCATGATGCACCTCATGAAGCTGGTTGAATGTAAAGAGTGTTTAGAGACAAAGAGTGCTGAAGAAACTCAGATATAAAGAGATCATGTACAGTCAGCTGGTTATTATTGTAAAATGAACCCAGACAAGCTGATCAGAACCTAAATGTGAAGCTCATTACATAACCACTTACCTAATTACATAAATATATGTACAATAATTATTCTTGTTAAGCTGAAAATATTTAATCTGCTTTACATTCCTGAACTGTACATTTTCAATATTATAAAAGAAAAGTCAAAGTCAAAGTGTTTTTCTGGGTTATTGACTTACATGGACGATCATGTTCAAAACTCTGTCTCCTGGTTTTTCTTGCTGTTAGTGAAGATTCTGCCATTGTTCTTTCCCTCTTAAAGCCTTTTAAAGTAAAATGATAGTTTAACTGGTTAAAATGTGAGAACTGATAGTGATGGAAACACAATCATTCGTTTGAAACAAAGTGAGAGACTCGTAAACTTACTGAGCAATCTGAACTATGACCTGCTGTACAAAGTACAAAGTACAAGCTTTATATTTTCCAACAAACATATATATCTCCTTATCCAAAATTAGATGAATCTTTCCACAAAATATATTAAATGATCATAAGTTCTTGTGTAATGTTAAAGTGATTTTCAGCTGCAGTGAAGCAGGTTTGTGTTCAGTTTGTCTGCTGGTCATTTACTTCCTGTTTTATCTGTTTGTCTTTATGTCGCGTGTCAAAATGACAGAAACACCAAACTTTGTTCAATCTAATGACATACTGTTAATACAATTCTGATATCATTTCAGTGCAGTAAACATCTAAAGTATCTGAGTATTTGACACGCTTAACCCTGCTTCTGTTCAACTCATTCCAGTCTGACATAAACCCTACTAAACCAGACCACTGTCATTAGAAACCTGTTCAGGACAATCTCTCTTATATTTCTATCACTTACCTGTGAGTATCAGATGTGTTCACAAGGGTCTCTGAACGACTCAATATTCTGTTGTTTAAAGAGTTCGATGGTTTCTGGCGTCCATGTTGTTGATCAAGTTAGTTTCACTTTCTCTGAATCTCTCACTGAACTACAGTGATGTCAGAGCTGCTCAGGGTGTGTTCTATGGAAAGCCAAATGGGTCAGAATTCGCATGCTTTCCACATTCAATATTTAAACAGCATTTAAATAAGCACTGTTAGGCAATAAGTTATGCCAGAAGAGGTGAACTTTTTGCATTTTTTTACTTTGTGTCTGGATAACATACATGTGGATAAATGGCTGGATAACGTATGCATGGATAAGCGTACGTATGAATAAGTACATTAATAATCATTAGGATTATGCTATTCTTCTGCAAGGAAAGCTTTAAGGTGGTAATGATCATGATAACAGTATCTAAAGTACACATCTGTCTCCTCAGTGGCATAGTCTGGGTGTGCAGGATATACAGGTGCATATTTATTATATTTATTATTTACGATTAATCGCGATTAAAAGACTGAAACTTTTTGGATATGTAAATGTAAAATGTAAATAATTAATGTAAACTCAAGACAAAGAAACTATTTAAATTCAAAATATGATTGTTTATTGGAATTTTTTTTAACTTGTAACACAGATTTTCTCATGTAAACAACATACCTGCAATAAACCATCAATATCCTCCAAATTAACTGTTGGCTTGAAAGCCATATTTATTACAGAAATAAAAACACAGGCATGTAAGTACCATTTGAATTTCAAAACAATCAATGCCAAAAACAAAAATGATTTCCATGTTGAATTCTAAGTGGACTGCAAAAAAATTCCAAAGTATAGTCATTGCCAGTGCTTTAAGTGGGCCGGTACGCACAGGTACTCAGTACCGCCACTTCCAAATATAGCTCTTGAGCGTACCGCCACCTCTCCATGCGCCCAGAACGTGCTTGTAGCGTACCGGTACGCTCATTTGGACATCTGTTTTAATAGAGGTTTTAATCTTTTACCTGCACTGCCGATTTTCAGAGCGCCCTTCACAATGCAAGCTTCCTAATTCATCCCACCCAGAGCAGAAACTCCATTACCCATTCACCCTTAAGTTATACAAGTGAATAGCGCATGTGTCGCTTTTCCCACTGTTAAGTGTCAACAACTCAACGTGGCCAGAGAAGGTGTGTGAAACTCGTTGTGAGTTATACTAAAGCAAAATCTTGAGTATTTATTGTCTGATAAACATTAAAAACTGTCCGCGGAGGTTGAGTCGTCCTGCAGCCCCCGCTGGCTGCTCATTGGCTGCAGCATCTTTTTTCTAAGTTCTAAAAAAATACCGTAGACGGCAAGGCACAAATTTAGATATTCATTTATCTAATTAATCTATAGCCTATGCACAAAGACAATATGATCTTTTTGTCCCCTTTTTGTTTTAAAGCTTGATGAAGAGAGAGAGCGCAAGTTGCTGCAGCTGAGGAGGACAGTGATGCACGCGTACAGGAGTGATTGAAAGTTCGAGGCACTGTGTACAAAAAATACTCCGCTACACAATTATTTCGTTAATTTCGTTTAAGCTTATTAACCTTAGCGTTACAGAAAGGTCTGATTTACGCACTGTTACAGTCATACAGTCATAATGTTTCTTGTGGCAGACTGAAGAGTAATCCGGCAGAGTTTTATACTGAAACTTTCCGTCTAAAAGTCCTTCCTTGGTCTTATTCATATTTCTTTGCACGTTGAACACACATAGGCCACAACTGGAAATAAAAAAAAAACTGCAACCCCGTTAATTGCGTTTTTTTTTTAACGCGTTAAATATTTCAAATTAATCGAATGCGTTAACGCGCTAATTTTGACAGCACTAATATATATATATATATATATATATATATATATATATATATATATATATATATATATACACATTTCTTACTATTTTCTGTATTTAAAATATGTATAAAATATTTTAAAAGGTTTTCCTGCGTGGTTTATATATATATATATAGCCTAGAGAGAAAGAGAAATTTGTAGTAGTCCCTATATAAGTTTTTTAGAGAAAATAGACATAGGCCTAATGCAGACACAAAAGGTTTACAAACATTAGGCTATTTTTTTTTTTTTTTTAATAATCATTTGTTATTCAAATACATCGGGAATAGGCCTACTGAAACTTTGATTTGGTGTCGAATGAGAAACCCAATGTTGGTTTCAGTTTCGTTTTAGTCTAAATTAATCAGTTTTGGTTTGTCGTTAATATTGCTATAGCTTCTTATATTTGTAATTATTGTTCTTTTCTAAAATAACTAAAATTAGCCTAGCGAAGCTTCACAAATTTCCCAGAAGCTGAACAGTTTTCATTTGCTATTAACCTCAAAATAATTATTGAATGAAATTTGGAGTCCAACTGTCTGACGCATATACAGCGTTACTTATTATTTACTATTATTCTATATTCTTTATATTAAATAACATTTTAGCATCCAGATACATCGGGAACATGGAAACATTTGATGCTGAATGTCTTAAAATACTTGATAGAAAGGGTTGATAGATTTTTTTTTTTTTTTTTTTAAGTAGCTAGGCCTAGCTTACATTTGGACAAAATCTGATGCAAGCTGTAAACTGTAAGCGTAAGATCTCTATTTTTTCCTTTTTTTGAGTAAGGAAAACTCTATACTTTATTATTATTATTCAATTATTATTAGGCAAATAATATTGTTTTTTTTTTAAATAAGGTTATTAACCGGTATTTCTTCCTCCCGAACCGGTTTCGGAACGGTAATAATATCAGAGGAACGCAGAACAGAAACGTTAAAATATCGATTCTGCTCGGAGTGAACCAATTTAATTTTTTTTCGTTTTCAAGCCCTGATTATAATCACATTGCACTTGAATCAAGTTAAAGTTGTAATCTGCAGATTGTCCTGTGATCACATAAATCTGTCTTCGATGCACTTAGGGCTTCAAGATTACTCCAGAGCACTCGTAGATCTACGATGATTTTCAAGTGCTACTTAAGTTAAGAAGCTTTTGGGAAAAAGACCGTAATATTAAGATCAGTCGTACGATCGTTTTTACGAACTTCTTAGACTTACGAAGCTTTTGGGAAACCCGGGCCTGGCTGTTCAATGAAGAGAAAGAGAAAATGTAAAGAAATAAACACGTTAAGAATCCGTAGAAGGTAGGACTCTCATTATGTTTTTAGGACTATTATTATGTTGTAATGTTCGGTTGACCAATCAGCGGAGAGGGGCGTTACTGTTTTTCATTTTTCAGATTTTAATATTAAATTAAAAAAACGAATTATACGAAGGTACAAGGACAATGTACAGCTGAGGTGCGCGAGCTGATAAAGCACGAGTGAATATACAGTTAATCACTGGAAAGATTGTAGCTCGGTCAGGTATGTCAAAAACAAGTAAATAAAACCATGCACAAAACGGTAGGGAGAGAGAGAGAGAGAAAGAGAGAGAGAAAGAGAGAGAGAGACCTTTGAACAGCTTTTATTACACAAATTTTAAAACAATCTTCAATCAATTATTTAACCAACAAAGAAAAACAAATATCAAATACCCATAACCCTTTTTCCTACCATTGTCATCATATATATTTATACATGAATTTGTAAATTGCCATTGCAGTCAACATCACAAATACAGTTATTTATAGCCCACTTAAACTTAAAATCTTCAATATTCTCATTCAGTCGATAATATTCAGATTCTATTCTTAACCTTGACTTCATCAAACCCTCATAAATCAGTACCACATCAGTTTGTCCCACACCAACTATTTTACTTTCACGAGAGAGCCAAACAGCTAACTTTGCTTGTCCGGAAATAAAATTGAGTAAATGATAAATCTCCCTCTTGCTACGTTTGTATTTAGGTCCATAGATATAAAACTCAAGTGTGAAAACTTCTCCTAATGTCTGACACCACCTCCAGGAATTTGAAAGAGAGGCAATAACCTGCTACAGTCAGCAAACAAATGAAAAACTGTCTCCTGCTGTTCACAGAAAGGACACCCTATCCCCGCTAGTGGATCAAAATGTGCTCCGTGTCTGTTTGTAGCTATAATACCATGTACAACACGCCACTGCAGGTCTCCAGACCTTTCTTCAATGGGGGGCTTATACATGGTCCTCCAGCTACCTTTCGGGGAAGAGTCTTATCCAAAAAATTCTGTCCATTTGGTCTCTTTTACAGTCTCAAGTGCACAACAATGAAGAACTTTTACGCATAACAAATATAAGTAGCTTTTTTCCCAATATCTCTGAAACGTCCAAGTTTAGGTGTCTTAAAGGATAGAATACCACCTTCACTTTCTTGCCACAAACCAGTCACAGCTGTAATATCCAGTTCTGCGAAAGAAGAGCCAGCATTTTCTTCTTTGTGTAAAAATAAAGAGTCTCTGTAGTCCACGGCATGCTCTCATAGAGATGGTTCAACAGCCTTTGCACAACTCGGACTGATCTTATTCCAAGCTTGGTAGCCAGAGTATCTGCAGAGATCCATCCATCATCAGTCATTAAGTCTCTAATTTTTACAATATTTGCAGACCATAAAGCATTCCTTACAGACGTTGATTTTAGAACATCCACATTGATTTTTGGGTTAAAGATCAAGGGTTCTTCCAATAACCACTGACTCTGTTCACCGTTTAGATCTCTGCAAACGTTTAAAAGAGTCCACCCTCTCAACATTGACTTGTAGAATGAAGACAAACCAGTTAAATCCAGCTTATTGATGTCCATTAAGAACAGTTGATGATCAGAACCCATTTTACCTGCTCTTCTCAGGAGGCCATGGGCTACCACACGCCAGCTCACTTCTTCACCATACAAGAGTCTTTGTGCTGTCTGAAGTCTGAAAGCTTCGATTCTAGATCTGATGTCAATGAGTCCTTGACCTCCCTCCGTCCTGGGGAGATAAAGTACTGGTGCTTTTAGCCACTGATACCCAGACCAAAAAAAATCAACTCGTTTTTTCTGAATGTCCATTATCAGTTCTTCTTCTGGAGGTTCTAAAATCATAATTTTATGCCATAAAGTAGCAGCAATGAGATTATTACAGACCAAAACTCTACCCCTATAGGATAACTGAAGGAGCAACCATTTCCATCGAGACAACCGAGCACATGTTTTCTCCACTAGTCCCTCCCAATTCTGTTTTCTATAATCTTCAGATCCTAAAAACACCCCTAAATATTTAAAACCTTCTCTTCCCCATTTCAGCTCTCCAGGAAGGATGGGACCATTATTGTCCACACCACACTGCCACACTTTTGCCCCAATTGACTTTTGCAGAGGATGCTTTTTCATATGTTTTTAAACGATTTTGACAACATCAACATCTTGATTGCCTCTTATTAAGACTGTAAGATCATCCGCATATGCAGACGTTTTAATACACTGGGAAAAATCTATTTCTCTGATTTGCAGCCCCTTTAATTCTCTTCTTAATTTACAGAGTAACGGTTCAAAAGCAATGCTATAAAGCTGCCCTGAGATAGGGCAACCTTGTCTAATACCCCTCTGAACCTTTATGGGGACACTGAGACCGCCACCGATTTTTATCAAGCAAGTTGCCTCATTATAAAGCAATTTTATACATGAAATAATTTTTTCTCCAAATCCAAAAGCCTTCAGAGTCTCAAAAAGAAAAATATGATCAACTCTGTCAAAGGCTTTTTCTTGGTCCATTGACAAAAACCCAACATCAACATTGTTGTAAAAAGCATAGTCATACAGATCCCGCATCAAATGTAAATGATCTGCAATAGATCTGCCCCTTACACAATATGACTGATCCTTGTGAATCATTTCATGCAGTACATCATTTAACCTTTTAGCAACACACTTAGAGAGATTTTTATATTCTGAACATAGGATAGCTACAGGTCTCCAATTTTTTAGTAGCGTCAAATCTCCCTTCTTTGGAAGCAATGTAAAAATAGCACGCTGACAACTTCTTGTTAAACATCCTTCACTTATACATTTCTGAGCAACTTCAAAAAAATCAGGACCAATAATAGTCCAAAAACATTTATAAAATTCGGCAGGAAGTCCATCAATCCCTGGTGCCCGTCCTGATGAGAGATCCATTACTGCTGAGGTCAGTTCATTAAAAGTAAGTTGTGCTTCCAAAAGTTGTTTTTTCTCTATAGATAGCTCAGGAAGATCTTGTAAAAGTTGATGTCTACATTGTTCATTTAAGGACTCAGCAGAATATAATTCAGTATAAAAATCCACTGCATGCCTAGTGCCTACGCATCCTTTCCGTGTCTGAAACAAGGTGTCCATCCTTATCTTTTAAAAACAACTTCTTTTTTCCATGTTTAGTCTTCCGTTCTAAATCAAAAAAGAAGGATGTAGGAGCATCTATGTCTCTTTTTGTTAAACTATTTTCTCCTTTGACTTTTTCATCAAGGATTGAATTCAAACAGTTTTTCTTTTCAGTCCACATATCCTTCAATTTAGGAGAAGTGTTTACAATCATATTCCCTTCAATAACCTTAAGTTCTTTCTCCAAACTCTCTAATGTTTTCTTCAAACACAGGGTAGAGTGAGAAGAATATTGTTGGCAATACTCCTTAATAAACACTTCCCCAATCTCCCACCACTGAATAATATTGTCATATCTTCCTTTCTCAGTCTTCCAAACTTCCCAACAATTCTGAAAATTTTCAGTCTTCCAACAATTTAACATTAAAATGCCAATAAGAACTCTTATAGGTTTTTGTTATGAGACTACATTCAACTGTGATTAGTTTGTGTTCTGAAGAAGAGACAGGAGTAATCGTTGAATTCAGGCTCCTGTTCCTCATATTATGAGATAGATAAAACCTGTCTAAACGAGCAGAAAGTGTGTCATTACTAAAACTCACCCAAGAGTACTGTTTAACTAAAGGATTGTTTTCTCTCCATACATCTGATAAGTGAAAATTATTTACCAATCTAGCAAGACAAGTGTCTGACACTTGATGTGGTTCTTCCCCATTCCTATCGAAAACGAAATCTAAAGTGCAGTTCCAGTCTCCACCGAAAACAACAAAATCTCCATCATGTTGTTGTCTTAAAAACTGTTCTAACTTAGAAAAGAGCCTTATTCTCTCAATGACTAAATTTGGAGCATAAATGTTCACAAAAGTAAAATTCATATTATGTATTTCAGCTCTAACAATCAAGAGTCTTCCAGGTCCCAATTCATTTTTCCCCAAAATATTGAAATTGAGAGAAGGAGCAAAATAAATTCCCAGCCCTGCACTTAGATTATTCCCATGACTAAGAAAGTGTTCTCCCTTCAACTTCATTGTCTAAGTTACTGGGAGTTTCTTGCAAGAAGATAACATTTAACTCGTTCAAATTAATAATCTCAGAAAGAAATACACGTTTTTTCATATCCCACATTTAGTGATCCTACTCGTAAGATCTCCATCAGAAAGAGAGAGGAAAGAAAGCAATAAAGAAAAATTAAAACCCATCATGAGTCTTTAACTTTCCTCTTCGTTAATTGCTCCTTTCCAAACGTTTTATTTTTTGTCTAGCAGATGTGATGTGATTCTTAAGCCGAAACCTTTTCTGTTGAGAGAGCTCAGTACAATTACTCATTTTTCTCAAGATCAGGAAAAAAGTCACCAATTTCTACTCCTGCTTTCCCTTTTGTTTCATCGAGAAAACTATAAATTTGTTCAACAGTGTACAAATCACTTTCTCTTTCCGTCTCAGACCACTGTTCCTCTGTCTCACTATCTTCAGTACTCTGAGATAAACCATCCATTTCATCTCCTACATCCTCCTCTGAACATTTTGAGTCACTAGAGAGCGTTGTATCACATCCTCTACACTGCATTCATTCACCATCCGTAGCACCACGAGCACTAGCAGGCTTTCCAACAGTATAACTGCATCCAGGCTGGTCATCACTCACAGTTTTAGAAACAAATCCACTCACCTCATCTTGTTCCTTCACCTCCTCCGTCACTCTATCAATCTGCGCAGTGTCTTTATTCCTTTCAGTCGCTTGAAGTTCTCCATTTGATTCTTCAGCTCTAGATGCAATAGTTAAAGGCAGATGTTCATCGCGCACTTTATGCGGACACGAGTCGCGTTTATGTCCGACAACTCCACAATCGTAACATTTCAAGCTCTCTGTGCTCGCGTACACCATGTACGAATTATCTTCGAGTTTGACTCGAAAAGAAACTTCTAAGGTTCGATCTTGGGCGCTTAAGAACATAAAAATTTACGTCGAAAAGACAATACATGCTTTAGCGCCGAATTTTTGCACCCAAATGGAATCGATCTCATGTGGCTTGCAATTTCCCCAAATCGCATAACTTATTTTATTATTACATCGTTTGAAACAAACGGCGGGACATTTGAAATTGTGATTTATTTTAGTAGCTGGGCCAGACAGCGGTGAAACCGGAACAAAAGCTTCCTTCATCCACAACCCATCCACAGTCAAAATATTGACTAACGCTTCAGCTTTCAAAAATACTACGACCGCTTTGTTCATTCGCGAGCCAGAGATGATGTTATCAAACCCAATCTTTTGTCCTACCGCCACCAACAAACCTTCAACCGTTACACCTGCTTCCGGCACACACCTGCAGCCATCACGAAGAAGGCCGTTCCTTGCACCGGAACAGACACCATACCGACACTCGGTGCGATTTTTTTTTTTTTTTTTACAATTAACGTAGGGGGAAAGAAACAATAAAGAGAAACTAAATCAAAGAAAAAGAAGGGTAAAAAAGAAAGGAAAGGAAAGAATGCTAGCCACCACACACGATGGACCTCACCCTCACCGGAAGAGAGAGAGAGAATTTTAACATCCTTTCTTACAAATATAATTTACCACACAATTAAATTACAATATTCATTTATATATAAAAAAAATAATAATAAAAATAATAAAAATAAAACTCACAAACGTGTAAAAACCAAATCACCTTCGAAAACAGAGCTTCATTGTAACACCAAATTTCCTCAAAAGCAGCAAGATCATCCATATGTTTATAGTATCTAAAATCTATCAGTATTCTTGCTTGTACCATGTTTGAAAACAATGTAACCACATTCGGTTCCAAATTTTGTTCCATCTTTTTCTTTCTACTTACATAGATGGCCAGTTTTGCCTGGCCTAAAATAAAATTCAGCAATTGACAAATAAACCTTTTCTTCCTTACATATTTACAACCAAAAATAAATAGCACCATAGAAAAAGATTCATTACAATTCTTAAAAATACTGCCTAAACACAAAAATAAAGATTCCAATCTAGCACAATTCACAAATGTATGAAAGATGGTCTCTCTCTCCGTGCAAAGACAACCCACATCAATCTCAGGATTTATAATTGAAGTAAAAGCATTGACAGCGACAGCACCGTGAAGAATTCTCCACTGCAAATCACCTGTTTTTTTGGTCAACGGTGGTTTATATAGTGCTCTCTACTCAGGCTTCTTATCCATATTCAGCTTAAAAAAAGCACGCCATGGAGTATCAGTTCTCTCATTTAACATTTTTTTGTTAAAATTAATTACACAACATTTATACAGAACTTTCCCAGTGCATGAAAAGAAATCTACACACATGGAATCAACAACTTCAAAAAAGACACCAGAAAACCCTTCTAAATTCAAAGAAAAAAACAAACAAGGAAAAGAGTCTCGCGCACTTCTGTTGTGTGATCTTTGATGTTCAATAACTTAGCACACGCATTTGGATTAAAACTAAATCGTAAAAAAAAAAAATTATGGGTCATTCATTAAAAGCATCATATATTTTCAGCCTTAAGCATACATGACTCTCTGGCGAAAGTGAATCTAGCAGTACATTACTACTGTTCCTCTCATTCTGCAACAGTACAAACACATGCACTCTTTGCACATGTTTTCTTGCTTGAGTGTTTCTGCATTATTTGAGAGGCATTGCATTATTACAGCAAAGCGCATCATTACAGTTTAAGTCGCTGCAGTGGAGCAGCTCCATTTGTGAATAACTGCTCTCACTGTGGTTCGCTGGAGTCCCAAATCTTTAGAAATGGCTTTATATCCTTTTACAGACTGATAGATCTCAGTTACTTTCTTGCTCATTTGTTTCAGAATTCCTTTGGCTCTAGGCATGATTTCTAGCTTTTGAGCATCTTTTGGTGTACTTCACTTTGTCAGGCAGGTCCTATTTCAGAGATTTGTTGATTGTGAACAGGTGTGACAGTAATCAGGTCTGAGTGTGGCCAGAGAAACTGAACTCAGGTGTGATAAACCACAGTTTTAACAGAGGAGCAAACACTTCTTCACACAGGACCATGTAGTTTTGGATTTTTTTCCGCTTAATAATAAAAACCTTCAATTAAAAGCTTCATGGTGTTTTTACTCGTGTTGTCTTTGACTTTTATTTAAATTTGTTTGATGATCTGAAACATTAAAGTGTGGCAAACATGCAAAAAATTAAGAAATCAGGAACACTTCTTCACACCACTCTACTTATTAATCTTCATTATTGTTAGTCAGTGCTAGAAACATGTCAGTGTGGCTTGTTCTGATGCATTCGAAGGTTATAGAAAGGAAGATATGACCAAACCTGCAAAGGAAGATGATTGGTTAAGAGTCAGATACACACTGTGCAAACAAGTAGCCTACTATTTCTGCAATGTTTAGTTAAAATAACTTTGATTGCCTTTATTATGAACAGTGAAGTGAAATATGATTCTGTACTTTAATTCCATCAGTCAGTTCACTGTTGGACTATTTTTCAGACTGAAAAAAAAAGTGACCCTGGAGCACAAAACCAGTCCAAATTGAGATCTTTACATCATCTCAAAGCTGAATAAATCATCTTTCCATTGATGTGTGGTTTGTTATGATATGACAATATTAGGTTGAGATACAACTCTTTGAAAATCTGGAATCCAAGGGAGCAAAAAATCTAAATATTGAGAAAATCATCTCTAAAGTTGTCCAAATGAATTCTTAGCGATGCATATTACTAATCAAAAAATAAGCTTTGTTATATTTACAGTAGGAAATTTACTAAATATCTTCATGGAAAATGATCTTTACTTAATAATCTAATGATTTTTTATTACGTAAAAATGATCATTAACTTGGAAATGACCATAGTTCGCTGAAAAGATGAAAAGAACAATACTCTAAAAACTGAAGGTGCCTCAGAAATCCTTTTGAGTGCTGGAGGAACTTCATCATTTATTTTAAGTGCCTCGAAGCTCTTTTTCTCATCATATTGTTCCTGGAGGAACCATTCTAGTCTTTGCAGTTCATGTAAGAACTCTTTGGATGTTTGAAGCACTTTGTTTCCAGTTCTGAGCTTCTGGAGTCACTCCTTCATTACACGAGAACTCAAAGAGCTCCAGAGGTTCCTGGAGGAACTGAAATTATTAAAAAGGGTTATTGTAAAAGTTATTCTTTTTTCTCCAGATTGTGCTTTTATCTGCCTTTGTTGGATTTAACATATATTTTGTTGTATAACTTAAATACCGCAATAACTAAAAATAGTTTTATTGAAATGTTAAATCATTTGAAGGTGAATAGTTTTAGGACTTTATATGATAAATGAGGGAAGTCTGAGTTTGTGCACGTGTGTATACATATATATAGTGTACACACACACATTACATACACTTTGTGTGTTATTGTAATAGACATTGTGCATTTAATTACTCCACAACCATTAATCAATTCATTAATATGACAAAAAATAGTCTTGAGCTTTGCTGACATCTGATGGAAAATGTTAGGTACTGCACCTAAACAAACCCTAAAAGCTTTTGAAGATATCAGTTTAAGATAAGTTTAACATGTTTTATAAAATATTTTCTAGTATAAAAATGTTGTCATGAACTAAAACCTCTATAACATTTCTGTTTCACTTTAACTTTTTTTTTTTTCAGCTCAACAATGAACTGCCAAAGTTTGTCCTTTAAATGAGGCCAAACTTATTTCTGTGCTTCAAAACTTCCAATTTTTAATGAAAGTTTTTTTTGACACTGACATTTGTGTCCTCTAAATACCTCCAAAAACAGTGACCAGAAATGTAAATAAAAACGAAGTTGATTCTCAGGTTTTCCTAACAAGCAACAATGTTTTTTTTAAATAATCCCAAAACCATAACCAATGATTTTTTTAACACGACTTAACAAAAAAAGAAGCCCAAATTCGTGTAAAACACGTGGTAAACATTGACAATGGATTTGTCCTAATTATTTTCAGATTTACATGTGGTAAACAAAAGCTATAGGATAATATGAAAATATTGTGTATAATAATATGAAATAAATGTTTTATGACCTTCGTGTGATGTTATGTGATATTTATTGTGTATTGTGTTCTGCTGTCTCACTCCTTATAACAGAAAGATCACAGCATCTCAGTTCTACAGACATTATCAGAGTTTTGTTTTTTCTGTCAATTTCACTTTGTCAGGGAGAAAAATTTCAGGAATATTTATGAAAAGTTGAACAAATAATAATTTACTGAACAAGCATTATATATTTACATTAAAAATATGTGATACAATCTTTTGGATTTAAAAAAACTAAAGCAAATGATAAAAAAAATAGCAGCACATAATGTTTCCAGATTTTTTATTATAAATTCATTATTTTAATCTTTCATTTGATAACTGAGTAAATTCATTTATTATAACTGACAGGTGTGATGATCAGTGGTCTTGAGTTTTTACCTCCATCATTAAAGCATGGGCTAAATAATGGATAGAGTTTTTCAGTGAAAGACTGAGCAGTGAAAGAGTAGATATGAGAGCTGGACTCCACATCATAAAAGGAGACCAGACCCTCCTCATAATCCACAAACACACCGACCCGCTGCGGCTTCACTCTCAGAGACAGAGAGACAGAAGGAATAGCACCGGCTTCATATTCATCTCCATTCCTCAGAATCACAGTCCAGTATCCATCTCTGGGTCTCACTGTGATCTTTCCCTTCCTGTTAATGGATTCTCTGACCACTCCTAAATCCCATTCAGTCTTTCCCTTCACCTGCACCTCAAAATAAAATCTCCCTGAGGAGAATCCCTCCTTTCCCAGGACACAGGGACATGGATCAAATCTCTCTGGTTTGTCTGGGAGTTTCTGTCTAATGTCTCCATGTCTCACTTGTTTTCCATCATCAGACAGAATGAGAGCAGGTTGAGCTGTATCAGGATCCAGAGTCACATCCACTGAGAAAACAGAGAATACAGATATTCTGTGATGCTGATGTTTTTAGTTAACCCAGTGTTTAATCAGATTGTAGTGCAGTAATGAAGCAGTGAGTGTATGAATGTAAACTAGTGTAGTGCAGACAGCACACTGTACCTGCATACTGCTGCATCCACTTCAGCTCTGTAGAGACACATGACAAGAAAACAATCAGATCTGAAGCTTATATTTAAAGAACAGAGTACACTATCATGTTTCTATCTGATCAGTGTGTATTGATGTACCAGTTAGTGTGAGTTTCTCATCTATAGTGTCCTTCAGTTGAGTCAGAGCTCTCCTCAGAGTCTCCAGACTCTCATGAGTCTTCATACTGATCTCAGGCCAGTTCCTGGTGTTTCTAGAGCTGCACAGGGATGAGTGAATCTACAGCAGGAGAGAGGAGAAATCCTTCAGCATGTCATATCCTGCATTATGATTGATCAGAGAGATCATGTTGACTGACCTGTAGGAGGTGGAGGTGATCTTCAGTGTGTGAGAGCTGCTCCAGCTCAGTGTTTCTCATCTTTAGCTCAGTGATCTCCTGCTCCAGCTCTTCAATCAGCTCTTGCTCCTGTTTCTCTGCTGCTTTCTGCTGCTCCTCCATCATCTCCAGCAGTTCAGTCTGATGTCTCTCAATGGAGCGGATGAGATCAGTGAAGAGCTCCACACGGACTGCTTTCTCCTTCTCTGTGTTTCTCTGCTCAACCAGGACAGGCAACACATTATTAGCAGTGTTTGCTAACAGAAGAATCTGTGTAACTATTGCTCATACATTTTTGTTCACATACATAGGCTACATGTGTTTTCAGAATCCCTCAAATGAAGAATTAAACTTCACTCTGCACCCTGGACGAGAACAGAACAAGCCCTGGACATTTTAGTTCTTGTTTTATTGGCTGTTGCTGGATATTTTAGTCTGAGAGTCATCTGTCATTCGTTTGATTGTTTGTTTATTTTGTTATTGTTATGTCTTCTCAATGTCTCTAAACATTGAAGTTTGTTGCAATAGTAAATATTTAAAGGGGGGTGAAATGCTATTTCATGCATACTGAGTTTTTTACACTGTTAAAGAGTTGGATTCCCATGCTAAACATGGACAAAGTTTAAAAAATTAAGTTGTATGTTTGAAGGAGTATTTTTGTTCCAAAAAAACCTCTTCCGGTTTGTCACAAGTTTCTAAAAGTTTTTTTCGAGTATGGCTCTGTGTGACGTTAGATGGAGCGGAATTTCCTTATATGGGTCCTGAGGCACTTCTGCCGGAAGAGCGCGCTCCCGTATAGCAGAGCACTGAGAGCACAACAGACTTCACTGATCAGAGCTAGAGAGTTGCAAAATGTCACAAAAGGAGTGTGTTTTTGGTTGCCAGGGCAAGACAACCCTGCACAGATTACCAAAAGAGAAACAGCATTAAGGGAACAGTGGATGGAGTTTATTTTTACAGAGCATCAACGGAGTTGTGCAAGTGTTTTTGTTTGTTCCCTGCATTTCGGATTGCACATCGTTTATTACTTAATAATGCAGTCCCAACTAAAAAGGGTCACGATCGTGTGTTGGAACCACATGCAGTGAGTAAAACTGTTTCAAATATCTCTGTGTTGTTAACTTAGCTATCAGCGCGTAAGCACATCAAGTAAACAACATGTGATGTTGTCATCAAACTGCACTTTCCACATGTACAGCTTAAAAAAAAAAAAAAAAAAAAGACACCATAAAGTGGAACTTAGTCATTTTCCAAAACCGCTAAGCAAATATATACAGTTTCAGTACATACCACATAGAGAAGCCTTTGCTGATGCTGCTCTTGTTAAATTTCAGCCTCTGGATCTGTGTCACAGCTTCCACATGCTCTCAACACAAAAGCCTACTGGCGCTCGTGATTCTTTAGCTCCGCCCACACGTCACGCCTCTAGGTGCTCGTGTTTTTCCGGGAAAAATCGGTACAGACTATCTTTCTCTTATAAATATAATAAAAATAAAGACTTTTTGGAGTTATGAAGGATGCAGTACTACTCTATAGGTACTCAAGATTAACAGGATATTGAGTGAAAACGAGCATTTCACCCCCCCCTTTAAGTTTATTTTATTTTATTATTTTAAACTCACTTTTCTGACTTCTGCTGAGTGTTTGATGTCTTGAATCTTCTTGATTCTGTTCTGGATCATCAGCTGCACGTCTTTCTGTGTCTTCATCAGTTCAGTCTATAGAGAGAACAACACAGACACATTTATCATAACACAGATTAAACTCACAATATGAAATAAAATCTGATTCCTCATGATATCAGTCCTTTAAAAGAAAAATAACGTCTACCTTCTTCTCTTGACTCTCCTCTTCTATAGGAACAGTGTTGTGGTTCTTGTGGTCTGTCTCGGTGCAGAATGAACACACACATGTCTGATCATCTCTACAGAACAGATCCAGAGGTCTCTCGTGTTTCTGACATATATAGTCCTCCAGATTACTCACAGGATCCATCAGTTTGTGTTTCTTCAAACCTGTCACTCTCAAATGAGGCTCCAGGTGAGTTTCACAGTAAGAGCTCTGACACACCAGACACGACTTCAGCGCTTTCAGCTTTCTTTCCTCACAGAAGTCACACAGAACTTCAGTTGTTTTCTCAGGACTTTTCTTCTTATAGTGATCTACGAGCTCTCGGAGTGTGGTATTAATCTTGAGATCAGGTCTTTGCTTGAATGTTTCTTTACAGTTTGGACAGCTGCAGGTCTGGCTGTTGTCCCAGCACTTATTCAGACAGATCTTGCAGAAGTTGTGTCCACATGGAGTCGAGACTGGATCAGTGAACACATCCAGACATACAGAGCACTGAATCTCCTCAGACAGTGAACTCATGGAGGATGACATTACTGGAAAGAGACATTATTTAGGATTAGTGTGAACTCCTTCAATACTGTTTATGAAGAATCCCATGATGCACCTCATGAAGCTGGTTGAATGTAAAGAGTATTTAGAGACAAAGAGTGCTGAAGAAACTCAGATATAAAGAGATCATGTACAGTCAGCTGGTTATTATTGTAAAATGAACCCAGACAAAGTGATCAGAACCTAAATGTGAAGCTAGTTACATAACCACTTACCTAAATGAATAAATGTAGAAGATTTATTATTGTTAAGATAAAATTATTTTATCTAACTTACATTCCTGAACTGTACATATTCAATATTATAAAAGAAAAGTCAAAGTGTTTTTCTGGGTTATTGACTTACATGGACGATCATGTTCAATACTCTGTCTCCTGGTTTTTCTTGCTGTTAGTGAAGATTCTGCCATTGTTCTTTCCCTCTTAAAACCTTTTAAAGAAAAATGATAGTTTAACTGGTTAAAATGTGAGAACTGATAGTGATGGAAACACAATCATTAGTTTGAAACAAAGTGAGAGAATCGTAAACTGAGCAATCTGAACTATGACCTGCTGTTTAAAGAGAGTACAAAGAACAAGCTTTATATTTTCCAGCAAACATATACATGTGTACCGATATAAAGCTGGTTCGACGTTTGACATTTTGTCAGAGATTCAGGCTCGGAAATCTTCAATTATTCTTCAATGATTTATCATAATGACAAGAAACATACTGTGTTGTAATTGTTTTCAAATGTAGAAGAGAACACACTTTGCGTTTTGTTGGTTTTAATCTTCCTTAGGGAATTATAACTGATAGACCTTATAATGTAAAAGTGCAGGACAGGGACAGGGACAGGGAACATATTGCACTTGTCTTGACCAAGTTTGACATTGAGAAGTTTAAATAAATTAATTTAGAATGCATACAGTTTGATATGTAAACGTCAACAGAATGTTTCTTGTTACTTGTTCAAAGAACAATATATACAACCATCTTTTACTATCATATGTAAATCAGGATGCATACTATTGAATTGAACTTGAATCTGTTAACAGGCTCATACAGTATTTCATCTCAACTTAAAAGGGCGTGTCTTGTTAGTGGTTCCTAGAAGAACATTTTGATGGTGGTTTCAGCCACAGAACTATAATAGAACACACACACTATTGAAATGAAACCAATACATAATTTAGTTTCAATAAAGTGATGGAGAAGTTACGCTACTGACGTTCAAGAATAGCTTGCTAAGCCTTCCAAAGGCTCCTGTATTACTGCCCCCTAGAGGAGGATACTGCAGTTGTTTTGACTTGAGTTTGACATTAAAAGTATTTTAATGAATTAATTTAAAATGTGTTCAGTTTTCCATCTCAACTTCAAAAGGTGTGTCTTGTTTCTGATTTCTAAATGAACATTTTAATTCAGGGTTTACACTTACGTAATTCAGGACTAATTATATTGAATTAAACAGTAGGTTTCTTGAAGCATCTCGTTGTCACAGTTCTTCTGGATTTATTATTTCCTTCCAGACAGACTGATGATGATTAGATCAGATCTCTGTGTGGAGCACTGGCTGTTGTCAGACACAAATCTCACTGGATTATTACAATTAATGGCAAAATTAATGTTTGGAAATATAAACTGATATTTCATACTGAGACACTACAGCAAAATATAGACATAACTGACTTAAAACCAATTTTAGCAGGTGAAAATACTAGTGTTCAAATAATTTTGATTACCACTGTATATTATATATGAAATGCTAATCAAATTCAGATTTATTTAGCTAATCAGATTTTTGAAGCATATAAATATGGAACTACACAAATTAGAATTTATCTATAGATCTATAAACACACACACACACACACACACACACACACACACACACACATATAAATCAGCATAAAATTTCTATCCATACATCACCACCAACACCTGAAAAGTAGTCTTGCAATTTTAAAAGAGGCCATATATTATATGAGGCCATATATATTATATATTTTTTTTAAACAAAGGTTACTGTACTTTTGAGTAAAATATTGAGGAAAGTCCCATATGTTATTTCAGTGACATAAACAAAAAATATACTCAAAACATTATTTTGTTTAATGAACATCGTTATTATTTTTTTTTTTACAGAAAGTGTTTAAAAATCATGCAGAATTAAAATTTCATGTAAGCTAAATATTTAAACAGGAATTTATTTAAATAGTTTATTTCGGATTGTAACATTTAGAAATGTGATTCTATGTAAAAGTAAAAAGATACATAAATATAAACATCTGCCAGCTTTCAAAGCACAAAAAAATGTACAAAGGCTCATTTCTGATTTGTAAAAAGACTGTAATAAAACTGTGTTATAAATTAGTTTATTAAAATGTAGATTTTCAAATTCAATTCAAAACAACTGTAAAACAACACTCTTCGCCAGTGTTGACTTATTTGTTGAATTTCAATAGCATGTTTTCTGTTATAGTTCTGTGACTAAAACAAATATAACAAATCTTCTTATGAAAACAATAACAAGACACACACCATGAGGTTAATACAGGAGAGTGTATTTATTTTAAATGTATTTCTTTTTTGGTTTTAATTTCAATAGCCTGTACTTACTTGGTATCATACGTCTGTTAATATAACGAAAAAAAAATATATATATATCACAAAGACCTGGAATCAGCCTACTACATTACCACTGGATTATGGAATACTAATGCTTTTAATTTTGTTTGTTTATTTTATTAATATAGTTATTAATAGTAATAATATAATAATAACCACTATCACATATCTTGTTTACAATATTTATTATTTAAATTCAAGTGAGCATTATAAGTGTTGGTATTTATATCTTTCAAAACCCTGGTGCACCAATTGCTCTGGTTTTGTTAATATATATATATATATATATATATATATATATATATATATATATATATATATATATATATATATATATATACATACACACATTTATTCATTTATCCAAAGCGACTTACAGATGAGGACAGAGGAAGCAATCAAAAACAACAAAAAGAGCAATGATATATAAGTGCTATAACAAGTCTCAGTTAGCTTAACACAGTATACCTAGAATGGGATTTTATATAATATAATAAATAAAAAGAAAACAGATGGAATAAAAAAAAGAATAGAGCAAGCTAGTGTTAGAGGTCTTTACACACACACACACACACATACACACACACACACACACACACACACACACACACACATATACAATTGCATAATTAATGAAAAGAAAATAGAATATAGAAAGATTAGAAAGGTAGTTAGATTTTTTTAAAGAATATAATTAGAATAGTGAGTGTTAAAGTTAGAGGGTCAAATAAAGATGGAAGAGATGTGTTTTAAGCCAATTCTTGAAGATGGCTAAGGACTCAGCTGTCCGGATTGAGTTGAGCAGGTCATTCCATCAGGAGGGAACATTTAATTTAAAAGTCCGTAAAAGTGACTTTGTGCTTCTTTGGGATGGCACAATCAAGTGACATTCACTTGCAGAACGCAAGCTTCTAGAGGCACATAAGTCTGAAGTAACAAATTTAGGTAAATGGGTGCAGAGCCAGTGGTAGTTTTGTAGGCAAACATCAATGCCTTGAGTTTTATGCGAGCAGCTATTGGAAGCCAGTGCAAATTGATAAACAGAGGTGTGACGTGTATTCTTTTTGGCTCATTAAAAATTCATCTTGCTGCCGCGTTCTGAATTAATTGTAAAGGTTTGATAGAATTGGCTGGAAGACCTGCCAAGAGGGCATTGCAATAGTCCAGCCTGGACAGAACAAGAGCTTGAACAAGGAGTTGTGCAGCATGTTCCCAAAGAAAGTGCTTGATGTTCTTGATGTTGAATGTCAGATCATCAGGATGGAATGAGAGGTAGAGTTGAGTGTCATCAGCATAGCAGTGGAATGAAAAGAATGTTTCTGAATGACAGAACCTAATGATGCCATGTAGACAGAGAAGAGAAGTGGTCCAAGAACAGAGCCCTGAGGCACCCCAGTAGTTAGATGTTGAGACTTGGACACTTCACCTCTCCAAGATACTTTGAAGGACCTATCTGATAGGAAAGACTCAAACCATTGAAGTGTTGTTCCTGAGATGCCTTTTGCCAGTAGAGTTGATAGGAGGATCTGGTGGTTAACCGTGTCAAAAGCAGCGGACAGATCAAGCAAGATAAGTACTGATGATTTGGATTCCGCTCTTGCCAGTCTTAGAGCTTCAACAACTGAGAACAAGGCAGTCTCAGTTGAATGTCCACTTCTGAAGCCAGATTGGTTGCTGTCAAGGAGGTTGTTGTGTGTGATAAATGTAGAGATTTTGTTGAACACAGCTCGTTCAAGTGTTTTTGCAATGAAAGGAAGAAGGGAAACTGGTCTGTAGTTCTCTAAAAGAGATGGGTTGAGGTTGGGTTTCTTAAGTAGTGGAGTTATACGTGCCTGACTAAATGATGAGGGAAAAACACCAGTGTGGAGGGAAGTGTTGATGATGTGAGTAAGTGCAGGTACAACTTCAGGAGAAATGGCTTGAAGGAGATGAGATGGAATAGGATCAAGCGGGCAAGTTGTAGGGTGATTAGAAAGGATGAATTTTGAGACTTCTGCCTCAGAGAGTGAAGAGAAGGAAGTAAATGAGTGTAAGTTTGCTGGTGATATGAGCTTGACTGATTGTGGTGTGGAAAATTGTGCACTAATGTGTTTAATTTTATTAATGAAAAACGTTGCAATGTCGTCAGCTATTAGAGTTGAAGCAGGAGCGGGAGGAGGAGGACAAAGAAGTGAGGAAAATGTTTTTAAAAGCATGCGAGAGTTAGACGAATTGTTAATTTTGTTATGGTAGTATGTCATTTTAGCAGTGGAGACATTAGCAGAGAAAGAAGATAGGAGTGATTGATACATATTAAGGTCAGTGGTATTTCTGGATTTACGCCACACCCTTTCAGCAGCTCTACGGAACGGTGTTCGTGTAGAACATAAGATAACCAAGGGGCAGAAGGGGTGTTACAGGCTGGCCTGGAAGATAAGGGACAAACAGTGTCTAAACAAGATGTAAGAGTGGAGCAGAGAGTATCAGTAGCACTGTTAGCATCCAAAGATGCAAACAGTTTAGGGGAAGGAAGTGAAGATGAAACCATTACAGAAAACCGGGAGGGTGAAAGTGTAGGTTACGTCGAAAGATGACATGTGGAGGGCTAAGTGAAGTGTCAGGGACCATGTTGAGTTTAAGAGTGAGGAGGAAGTGATCCGACGTGTGCAGTGGAGTAACCAGAACATGATCAGTAGAGCAGTGTCGTGTATAAATAAGGTCCATATATATATATATATATATCGAAGTTACAACACACAAACATAAACAAACATAATTTCATAGATATAAAACATGCTTCTGATTAGAAACATTTACACACCATTAATTTACTCTGATGATTGTTTAATAAATATTTAAAGTGACCACAAGATATATATATATATATATATATATATATATAAACATTCTGGTGGGAAAATTGCTTTGTCATTATCATGTACTTTGTAGACGGTCCCTGGCTGGCATAAGCGCTAGCGCACCGCTGATCGAGTCTTAATGTGTCGCAACAAATCGAGGAGAATGAAAACAAATACACTGCGATGTGTGTTCAGTTCTACGTCCTATTGCTTTTCAAATAAGCAATTTTTTAATACAATTATACTCATTCACTAAGATTTTTTTTCCCTGCTATCTGTCTAATAACCAACAACGTCAAACGTCGAACCAACTTTTTAGCGTGGTTTGTGTTCAGTTTGTCTGCATGTCATTTACTGCATGGCAAAACGACAAAATGCTGTTAATACAATTCTGAAATCATTTCAGTGCGGTAAACAACTAAAGTATCTGAGTATTTGACACGCTTAACCCTGCTTCTGTTCAACTCATTCCAGTCTGACATAAACCCTACTAAACCAGACCACTGTCATTAGAAACCTGTTCAAGACAATCTCTCTTATATTTCTATCACTTACCTGTGAGTATCAGATGTGTTCACAAGGGTCTCTGAACGACTCAATATTCAGTTGTTTAAAGAGTTCGATGGTTTCTGGCGTCCAGTATTGTTGTTGATCAAGGTCGTTTCACTTTCTCTGAACTACACTGAACTGAACTACTTTTTTCACTGAACTAGTGATGTCAGAAGTGCTTAGGGTGTATTCTGCAAACTGTGGTACACAGCACTACACTAATACCTACGTGCTGGGTAACTCGAGCTAGAGGTCTTCACAGTGCACCCGGGACCCGCACGGGTTCGGGTCTATATTTTAAATGATCGGCCGGGTCCGGGTCGGGTCCAAATCTATTACTTCGGGTCCCGGGTCTGTTTAACATTGTGTGTTATACCCGTGCGATCGGAGTCATCGGACTCGGAGAACACCCGAACGTGATCAGACACTGTTTTCTTGTAACTTACAACTTGTAAAATTAGGAAAAGAAAAGTGTGATCCAAAAAAAGAAAGAAAAAAGGGTAAACAGTCGAAGTTATTATGCGAGCTAACTCGAGTCAGAATGTATAGCCTACGTGCACAGTTGCATTTGTCATTCGTCACCGTGACATCAAGCGGACTCTTGAAGCTGAAATAATGAGTGGATTAAGCTTGGACTTGGAATAACGAGAAGAATAACATTCATAACTTTCTTGTCGGAGGATTGTAATGCATCACAGACAGTCAGGTACAAGGAAGAAAAACTACGGCTCCTTAAATTAGGTAAGACAAAAAGCATGCATTTTTCGAAACCGATTTATTGACTTGTAATAGCAATTTAAGGTGGAATATGTGACAATCGGGTCCAGTGGGGTCTGTGTCTTCCCGGTGGGTTCCAAGTACTGAGGTTAATGATGTGGGTTAGAACAGGGGCAATAGAGTCAGCAGCTAGTTTAAGAAGCCTGCTGTCAAGACCGTCGACACCCGGTGGTTTGTTTTTACAGGCTATTAAAAGATTCTTTACTTGATCTATATTTACACTTTCTAATTTAAACCTTAAGTTTTTATTTTTCATCAGTTCATTTCTTATTAATAGGTGAGATATATCATTACTTAGATTAGGCACATTTTCTCTTAGTTTATCTAATTTTCTTATAAAATAATCATTAAGATAATTTGCAATATCTATTGGCTTGGTTATAAATTTTTCACCTGTTTCCAAAAAAGATGGAATTATTTTATTTTTCTTACCAGTCAATTGATTTAAAACATTCCATAACTTCCTACTATCATCACCTATATTTTTAACATGATTATCAAAATAGATTTTCTTCTTCTTTTTATTAAGTTTAGTGACAGAATTTCTCATTTTACGATAAAGGTCCCAATCACATTTATTTCCTGTAGTAACTGCTGTTCTTTTCATTTGACCTCTTTATTTTCATAGAATTTTTCAGTTCATCATCCAACCAAGGTGTGACGTTATTCCTGACAGTAAACTTCTTTAAAGGCGCATGTTTCTCAATCAATGACAAGAATAGTTTGTTAAATTTAAAGAGAGCAATTTCTGGATTACTAACTGCCAACACATCAGACCAGCATATAGCTTGAACATCTTCAATAAACTTGTCATTTTTAAACAATTTATAAGATCTTTTAAATAAGACTGCAGTTCCAGATCCACTCAGCTTGGTTGTTAACACAGAAATGATCAGATTATGATCACTGCTACCAATGGCAATAGAAAATACCTTTTTACACAATTCAGGTCGGTTTGTGAAAATATGATCTATACATGTAGATGTTCTGGATCCGTCGCTCTTAAAACATGTTCTTGTAGGCTTATTTATAAGTTGAGTAAGTCCACATGCATTTGCAGTGGTTAACAGTTTTTCTTTTCAAGTAGCAATCTTTAGAAAACCAGTCAGTGTTTAAGTCACCCATGAAATATATGTCCTGACTTACATTAGTATTTATATCCAATATTTTACAGAAAGTATCAAGATATTCACAATTGGCACTTGGCGACCGGTAACAGCAACACAGAAGTATCGACTTTCGGTGAGGTAGATGCATTTGCAACCATAATATTTCGATGTCAAAACTCATTAAATCAGTTCTTATTTTTACTGGCAAATAATTCTGAATATAAAAAGCTACTCCACCACCAAAACCATTTCTGTCATTTCTGTATATGTTGTAACCTTCAATAAACAGTTCTGTGTCATCAAAGGAAGAGTCCAAGTGAGTCTCTGAGATAGCAAGAATGTGTATTTTATACTCATTTAACAGTTCAGCAACTTCATTGATTTATTCCTGAGACTGTTTAAATTAATATGTGCTAGACTTAAGCCATTTCTTGTCATTTTCTTTCTCAAATCATTTGAGTCAGTTCGGGAGTTCGGAGCGAGTTCGCGAATCATTTGAGTCAGTGCGGGAGTTTGGAGCGTGAATCATTTGATTCATTTCGGGAGTTCAAAGCGGGTTCGCGAATCATTTGAATCAGTTTGAGGTTCGCAAATCATAGCTGTATATGGATAGGCATTTTTAACTAATTTAGTAGCTAGTAGGTGTGATATGTGAACTTGTATTTTTTATTTTAACGATGTGCCTTTTAACAGTATTAAGTGTATTCAAAAACTAAACAAATCGTGCCTAAAAAGTGCAAGCATCTAGGCTAATGTAAAGTTACATGATGAAGTCATCGTGGTGCGTGTGCATTTTGAGTGCATTCTTTCACTGCATTATTCAGTGTATTCAAATGCATTTATGTATTTATATAATTTTATGTAGTTAAACAATTTCACAGGAAGAGTGCCATTTCAGTTTTTCTCCAAAATTAGAGTTACTACAAACAATAATTTAATTACAAATACAAAATGTTGCAGAATAAAGCCCCGTTCACAGCAATAACTATAACTATAAAGATAACAATATTAGCGTCCACACCAGCGAACGATATCGTCCGTTTATTCTGAGCGCACCTTTAAATCCTCGAGCTCGGTACAGCAGGATGGATTCTGATTGGACACAGTCGCACGTAGCTGTGCTTTAAGTGCTGCTCAGGAGTCGCTGTCCGTTTGTCAAGTGCTGAAATGTCACATTATAGAATGACTCTATACACGATCGTTTATTGACGTTAACCTAATACTGCGTTCCAGACAGAAAATTTGGTTATAATAACTATAATACAATACAATATTATATTATATTATATTATAGTGTACAATATTATAATTTGCATAATAATATATAATAAACTTTAAATATGAAACTTTATATTTTAGCCTGAATAAACTGTAAGTCGCTTTGTAAAAAAGCGTCTGCTAAATTCATACATTTATTTAAATGTATTTATTTATATACAGTATAGAGAGAGAGAGAGAGAGAGAGAGAGAGAGAGAGAGAGAGAGCTTTATAGCTGGTTTTCGTGCACTTCGACAAGTTATTGACATATACCCCCACGCAGAACCTGATTTTACCAAGTGAGACATGTTCCTGGGACAACATCGTTGTTGACCCATGGAACAACATTGTGATTAACCAAACAGATTTGAAGAACCAGTTTATAGATTTTGTGAAGTTTATGCTTAAAATCAGTGTTTGGCGCTTGTACATCAGTGTCATTCATCTATCATTTCCTCTGATTTTAGCGATTACTCGTGGTTAAGGTTAGGTTTAGGTGTAGGGATATGGTTAAGAATATATTTTTGGAGTAAAATGTTGTTCCAGGGTCAACAAAATATGTTGACCTAGGAACACATCGAACTTGGCAAAATCAGGACGTGCTACCCCCACCCCCAGTCTTTGAAGTGTCTCCTACATTACTTCTTTAATTCTTTTTTTTCAGTCATTTAATTTAAATGTGTATTTCTTATTTCCTTAATTTTTAATTAAGTCATTTATAAATTAATTTAAAAAAGCAAAAGAAAACCAATTATAAAGTGTAGAATAAAGCACGATTAAATCCTTATATTATAATCACATTGCACTTGAATCAAGTTAAAGGTGTAATCTGCCGATTTTCCTGTGATCACATAAATCTGTCTTCGATGCACTTAGGGCTTCAAGATTACTCCAGAGCACTCGTAGATCTACGATGATTTTCAAGTGCTACTTAAGTTATGATGCTTTTGGGAAACAGACCAAAATATTAAGATCAGTCGTACGATCGTTTTTGCGAACTTCTTAGGCTTACGAAGCTTTTGGGAAACCCGGGCCTGGCTGTTCAATGAAGAGAAAGAGAAAATGTAGAAGAAATAAACACGTTAAGAATCCGTAGAAGGTAGGACTCTCATTATGTTTTTAGGACTATTATTATGTTGTAATGTTCGGTTGACCAATCAGCGGAGAGGGGCGTTACCGGTTTTTCATTTTTCAGATTTTAATATATATATATATATATATATATATATATATATATATATATATATATATATATATATATATATATATATATATATATATATATATATATATAAACGAATTATACGAAGGTACACGGACAATGGACAGCTGACGTGCGCGAGCTGATAAAGCTGAGTGGATTGAGCGCGCAGCGGCGGAGATGCGCGAGCTTGTCGAGTTAATATACAGATAATCACTGGAAAGATTGTAGCTCGGTCAGGTGTCAACAACAAGTAAATAAAACCATGCACATTTATACTGTCCCTTTCATTCTTCAACAGTACAGGCACATGCACTCTTTGCGAGTGAATAACTGCTCTCACTGTGGTTCGCTTGAGTCCCAAATCTTTAGAAATGTCTTTATAACCTTTTACAGACTGATAGATCTCAATTACTTTCTTGCTCATTTGTTTCTGAATTCATTTGAATCTAGGCATGATTTCTAGCTTTTGAGCATCTTTTGGTGTACTTCACTTTGTCAGGCAGATCCTATTTCAGAGATTTGTTGATTGTGAACAGGTGTGACAGTAATCAGGTCTGAGTGTGGCCAGAGAAACTGAACTCAGGTGTGATAAACCACAGTTTTAACAGAGGAGCAAACACTTCTTCACACAGGACCATGTAGTTTTGGATTTTTTTCCACTTAATAATAAAAACCTTCAATTAAAAGCTTCATGGTGTTTTTACTCGTGTTGTCTTTGACTTTTATTTAAATTTGTTTGATGATCTGAAACATTAAAGTGTGGCAAACATGCAAAAAATTAAGAAATCAGGAACACTTCTTCACACCACTCTACTTATTAATCTTCATTATTGTTAGTCAGTGCTAGAAACATGTCAGTGTGGCTTCAGTTGGTTCTGATGCATTCTAAGGTTATAGAAAGGAAGATATGACCAAACCTGCAAAGGAAGATGATTGGTTAAGAGTCAGATACACACTGTGCAAACAAGTAGCCTACTATTTCTGCAATGTTTAGTTAAAATAACTTTGATTGCCTTTATTATGAACAGTGAAGTGAAATATGATTCTGTACTTTAATTCCTTCAGTCTGTTCACTGTTGGACTATTTTTCAGACTGAAAAAAAAGTGACCCTGGAGCACAAAACCAGTCCAAATTGAGATCTTTACATCATCTCAAAGCTGAATAAATCATCTTTCCATTGATGTATGGTTTTTTATGATATGACAATATTAGGTTGAGATACAACTCTTTGAAAATCTGGAATCCAAGGGAGCAAAAAATCTAAATATTGAGAAAATCATCTCTAAAGTTGTCCAAATGAATTCTTAGCGATGCATATTACTAATCAAAAAATAAGTTTTGTTATATTTACAGTAGGAAATTTACTAAATATCTTCATGGAAAATGATCTTTACTTAATAATCTAATGATTTTTTATTACGTAAAAATGATCATTAACTTGGAAATGACCATAGTTCGCTGAAAAGATGAAAAGAACAATACTCTAAAAACTAAAGGTGCCTCAGAAATCCTTTTGAGTGCTGGAGGAACTTAATCATTTATTTTAAGTGCCTCGAAGCTCTTTTTCTCATCATATTGTTCCTGGAGGAACCATTCTAGTCTTTGCAGTTCATGTAAGAACTCTTTGGATGTTTGAAGCACTTTGTTTCCAGTTCTGAGCTTCTGGAGTCACTCCTTCATTACACGAGAACTCAAAGAGCTCCAGAGGTTCCTGGAGGAACTCAAATTATAAAAAAGGGTTATTGTAAAAGTTATTCTTTTTTTCTCCAGATTGTGCTTTTATCTGCCTTTGTTGGATATTACATATATTTTGTTGTATAACTTAAATATCGCAATAACTAAAAATAGTTTTATTGAAATGTTAAATCATTTGAAGGTGAATAGTTTACCCTGAAACTTTAAAGCAGACATTAAAATATAAATATTATTGAACTAAATAAAATATGCATGACTGTTTTTCTTTTCTGAACTATTTGTTTTTGTCTATTTATTTTTTTAATAGTTACACATCCATGTTACATGTAACTGAGGTTATCTAGTAAGATATAAGCATAGTTTTCGAGTAATTACATTAGTTTTTTTTTTTTTTTTGATCGTTTTCTCTCCTCAGAGCATCCAGTATAACTTACATGGGTTCTCTTAAAATCTCAAAGGGTTCACAGAGCAGCACGATGTAAGTATTTATTTATTTGACATTGAAATAACTGAAATGTTGTTTTGTTCTTTTTTTCTTTTATTATCTTCTGAGAAATCCTAGCCTTGCCGAACCTGTTACATGATGATCCTGCTGTGCTGGACTTTATATGATAAATGAAGTCTGAGTTTGTGCACGTGTGTATACATATATATAGTGTACACACACACATTACATACACTGTGTGTGTTATTGTAATAGACATTGTGCATTTAATTACTCCACAACCATTAATCAATTCACTAATATGACAAAAAATAGTCTTGAGCTTTGCTGACATCTGATGGAAAATGTTAGGTACTGCACCTAAACAAATCCTAAAAGCTTTTGAAGATATCAGTTTAAGATAAGTTTAACATGTTTTATAAAATATTTTCTAGTATAAAAATGTTGTCATGAACTAAAAACTCCATAACATTTCTGTTTCACTGCAACTTTTTTTTTTCAGCTCAACAATGAACTGCCAAAGTTTGTCCTTTAAATGAGGCCGGACTTATTTCTGTGCTTCATAACTTCCAATTTTTAATGAAAGTTTTTTTTTGACACTGACATTTGTGTCCTCTAAATACCTCCAAAAACAGTGACCAGAAATGTAAATAAAAACGAAGTTGATTCTCAGGTTTTCCTAACAAGCAACCATGTTTTTTAAATAATCCCAAAACCATAACCAATGATTTTTTTAACACGACTTAACAAAAAAAGAAGCCCAAATTAGTGTAAAACACGTGGTAAACATTGACAATGGATTTGTCCTAATTATTTTCAGATTTACATGTGGTAAACAAAAGCTATAGAATAATATGAAAATATTGAGTATAATAATATGAAATAAATGTTTTATGACCTTCGTTTGATGTTATGTGATATTTATTGTGTATTGTGTTCTGCTGTCTCACTCCTTATAACAGAAAGATCACAGCATCTCAGTTCTACAGACATTATCAGAGTTTTTTTTTTTTTGTCAATATCACTTTGTCAGGGAGAAAAATTTCAGGAATATTTATGAAAAGTTGAACAAATAATAATTTACTGAACAAGCATTATATTTACATTAAAAATATGTGATACAATCTTTTGGATTTAAAAAAACTAAAGCAAATGATAAAACAATAGCAGCACATAATTTTTCCAGATTTTTTATTATAAATGCATTATTTTAATCTTTCATTTGATAATTGAGTAAATTCATTTATTATAACTGACAGGTGTGATGATCAGTGGACTTGAGTTTTTACCTCCATAGTTTAAGGATGGTCCAAAAAATGGATAGAGTTTTTCAGTGAAAGACTGAGCAGTGAAAGAGTAGATATGAGAGCTGGACTCCACATCATAAAAGGAGACCAGACCCTCCTCATAATCCACAAACACACCGACCCGCTGCGGCTTCACTCTCAGAGACAGAGAGACAGAAGGACCAGCACAGGCTTTATATTCATCTCCATTCAACAGAATCACAGTCCAGTATCCATCTCTGGGTCTCAGTATGATGTCTCCCTTCCTGTTAATGGATTCTCTGACCACTCCTAAATCCCATTTAGTCTTTCCCTTCACCTGCACCTCAAAATAAAATCTCCCTGAGGAGAATCCCTCCTTTCCCAAGACACAGGGACATGTATCAAATCTCTCTGGTTTGTCTGGGAGTTTCTGTGTAATGTCTCCATCTGTCACTTGTTTTCCATCATCAGACAGAATGAGATTAGGATGAGCTGTATCAGGATCCAGAGTCACATCCACTGAGAAAACAGAGAATACAGATATTCTGTGATGCTGATGTTTTTAGTTAACCCCGTGTTTAATCAGATTGTAGTGCAGTAATGAAGCAGTGAGTGTATGAATGTAAACTAGTGTAGTGCAGACAGCACACTGTACCTGCATACTGCTGCATCCACTTCAGCTCAGTAGAGACTAATGACAATAAAACAATCAGATCTGAAGCTTATATTTAAAGAACAGAGTACACTATCATGTTTCTATCTGATCAGTGTGTATTGATGTACCAGTTAGTGTGAGTTTCTCATCTATAGTGTCCTTCAGTTGAGTCAGAGCTCTCCTCAGAGTCTCCAGACTCTCATGAGTCTTCATACTGATCTCAGGCCAGTTCCTGGTGTTTCTAGAGCTGCACAGGGATGAGTGAATCTACAGCAGGAGAGAGGAGAAATCCTTCAGCATGTCATATCCTGCATTATGATTGATCAGAGAGATCATGTTGACTGACCTGTAGGAGGTGGAGGTGATCTTCAGTGTGTGAGAGCTGCTCCAGCTCAGTGTTTCTCATCTTTAGCTCAGTGATCTCCTGCTCCAGCTCTTCAATCAGCTCTTGCTCCTGTTTCTCTGCTGCTTTCTGCTGCTCCTCCATCATCTCCAGCAGTTCAGTCTGATGTCTCTCAATGGAGCGGATGAGATCAGTGAAGAGCTCCACACGGACTGCTTTCTCCTTCTCTGTGTTTCTCTGCTCAACCAGGACAAGCAACACATTATTAGCAGTGTTTGCTAACAGAAGAATCTGTGTAACTATTGCTCATACATTTTTGTTCACATACATAGGCTACATGTGTTTTCAGAATCCCTCAAATGAAGAATTAAACTTCACTCTGCACCCTGGACGAGAGCAGAACAAGCCCTGGACATTTTACTTCTTGTTTTATTGGCTGTTGCTGGATATTTTAGTCTGATAGTCATCTGTCATTCGTTTGATTGTTTCTTTATTTTGTTATTGTTATGTCTTCTCAATGTCTCTAAACATTGAAGTTGGTTGCAATAGTAAATATTTATATATTTTTTATTCTATTATTTTAAACTCACTTTTCTGACTTCTGCTGAGTGTTTTATTTCTTGAATCTTCTTGATTCTGTTCTGGATCATCAGCTGCACGTCTTTCTGTGTCTTCATCAGTTCAGTCTATAGAGAGAACAACACACATTTATCATAACACAGATTAAACTCACAATAAGAAATAAAATCTGATTCCTCATGATATCAGTCCTTTAAAAGAATAATAATGTCTACCTTCTTCTCTTGACTCTCCTCTTCTATAGGAACAGTGTTGTGGTTCTTGTGGTCTTTCACAGAGCAGATTGAACACACACATGTCTGATCATCTCTACAGAACAGATCCAGAGGTCTCTCGTGTTTCTGACATATATAGTCCTCCAGATTACTCACAGGATCCATCAGTTTGTGTTTCTTTAAACCTGCCACTCTCAAATGAGGCTCCAGGTGAGTTTCACAGTAAGAGCTCTGACACACCAGACACGACTTCAGCGCTTTCAGCTTTCTTTCCTCACAGAAGTCACACAGAACTTCAGTTGTTTCCTCAGGACTTTTCTTCTTACAGTGATCTACGAGCTCTCGGAGTGTGGTATTAATCTTGAGATCAGGTCTTTGCTTGAATGTTTCTTTACAGTATGGACAGCTGTAGGTCTGGCTGTTGTCCCAGCACTTATTCAGACAGATCTTGCAGAAGTTGTGTCCACATGGAGTCGAGACTGGATCAGTGAACACATCCAGACATACAGAGCACTGAATCTCCTCAGACAGTGAACTCATGGAGGATGACATTGCTGGAAAGAGACATTATTTAGGATTAGTGTGAACTCCTTCAATACTGTTTATGAAGAATCCCATGATGCACCTCATGAAGCTGGTTGAATGTAAAGAGTGTTTAGAGACAAAGAGTGCTGAAGAAACTCAAATATAAAGAGATCATGTACAGTCAGCTGGTTATTATTGTAAAATGAACCCAGACAAAGTGATCAGAACCTAAATGTGAAGCTAGTTACATAACCACTTACCTAAATGAATAAATGTAGAAGAATTATTCTTGTTAAGCTGAAATTATTTGATCTGCTTTACATTCCTGAACTGTACATATTCAAAATTATAAAAGAAAAGTCAAAGTGTTTTTCTGGGTTATTGACTTACATGGAGGATAATTGTCAAAACTATGTCTCCTGGTTTTTCTTGCTGTTAGTGAAGATTCTGCCATTGTTCTTTCCCTCTTAAAGCCTTTTAAAGAAAAATGATAGTTTAACTGGTTAAAATGTGAGAACTGATAGTGATGGAAACACAATCATTAGTTTGAAACAAAGTGAGAGAATCGTAAACTGAGCAATCTGAACTATGACCTGCTGTTTAAAGAGAGTACAAAGAACAAGCTTTATATTTTCCAGCAAACATATACATGTGTACCGATATAAAGCTGGTTCGACGTTTGACATTTTGTCAGAGATTCAGGCTCGGAAATCTTCAATTATTCTTCAATGATTTATCATAATGACAAGAAACATACTGTGTTGTAATTGTTTTCAAATGTAGAAGAGAACACACTTTGCATTTTGTTGGTTTTAATCTTCCTTAGGGAATTATAACTGATAGACCTTATAATGTAAAAGTGCAGGACAGGGACAGGGACAGGGAACATATTGCACTTGTCTTGACCAAGTTTGACATTGAGAAGTTTAAATAAATTAATTTAGAATGCACACAGTTTGATATGTAAACGTCAACAGAATGTTTCTTGTTACTTGTTCAAAGAACAATATATACAACCATCTTTTACTATCATATGTAAATCAGGATGCATACTATTGAATTGAACTTGAATCTGTTAACAGGCTCATACAGTATTTCATTTCAACTTAAAAGGGCGTGTCTTGTTAGTGGTTCCTAGAAGAACATTTTGATGGTGGTTTCAGCCACAGAACTATAACCACTATTGTATAGAACACACACACTATTGAAATGAAACCAATACATAATTTAGTTTCAATAAAGTGATGGAGAAGTTACGCTACTGACGTTCAAGAATAGCTTGCTAAGCCTTCCAAAGGCTCCTGTATTACTGCCCCCTAGAGGAGGATACTGCAGTTGTTTTGACTTGAGTTTGACATTAAAAGTATTTTAATGAATTAATTTAAAATGTGTTCAGTTTTCCATCTCAACTTCAAAAGGTGTGTCTTGTTTCTGATTTCTAAATGAACATTTTAATTCAGGGTTTACACTTACGTAATTCAGGACTAATTATATTGAATTAAACAGTAGGTTTCTTGAAGCATCTCGTTGTCACAGTTCTTCTGGATTTATTATTTCCTTCCAGACAGACTGATGATGATTAGATCAGATCTCTGTGTGGAGCACTGGCTGTTGTCAGACACAAATCTCACTGGATTATTACAATTAATGGCAAAATTAATGTTTGGAAATATAAACTGATATTTCATACTGAGACACTACAGCAAAATATAGACATAACTGACTTAAAACCAATTTTAGCAGGTGAAAATACTAGTGTTCAAATAATTTTGATTACCACTGTATATTATATATGAAATGCTAATCAAATTCAGATTTATTTAGCTAATCAGATTTTTGAAGCATATAAATATGGAACTACACAAGTTAGAATTTATCTATAGATCTATAAACACACACACACACACACACACACACACACATAAATCAGCATAAAATTTTTATCCATACATCACCACCAACACCTGAAAAGTAGTCTTGCAATTTTAAAAGAGGCCATATATTTATATGAGGCCATATATATTATATATTTTTTTAAACAAAGGTTACTGTACTTTTGAGTAAAATATCGAGGAAAGTCCATATGTTATTTCAGTGACATAAACAAAAAATATACTCAAAACATATTTTGTTTAATGAACATCGTTATTAATTTTTTTTTTTTTACAGAAAGTGTTTAAAAATCATGCAGAATTAAAATTTCATGTAAGCTAAATATTTAAACAGGAATTTATTTAAATAGTTTATTTCGGATTGTAACATTTAGAAATGTGATTCTATGTAAAAGTAAAAAGATACATAAATATAAACATCTGCCAGCTTTCAAAGCACAAAAAAAATGTACAAAGGCTCAATTCTGATTTGTAAAAAGACTGTAATAAACTGTGTTATAATTAGTTTATTAAAATGTAGATTTTCAAATTCAATTCAAAACAACTGTAAAACAACACTCATCGCCAGTGTTGACTTATTTTGTTGAATTTCAATAGCATGTTTTCTGTTATAGTTCTGTGACTAAACAAATATAAAAAATCTTCTTATGAAAACATAAACAAGACACACACCATGAGGTTAATACAGGAGAGTGTATTTATTTTAAATGTATTTCTTTTTGGTTTTAATTTCAATAGCCTGTACTTACTTGGTATCATACGTCTGTTAATATAACGAAAAAAATATATATATATATCACAAGGACCTGGAATCAGCCTACTACATTACCACTGGATTATGGAATACTAATGCTTTTAATTTTGTTTGTTTATTTTATTAATATAGTTATTAATAGTAATAATATAATAATAACCACTATCACATATCTTGTTTACAATATTTATTATTTAAATTCAAGTGAGCATTATAAGTGTTGGTATGTATATCTTTCAAAACCCTGGTGCACCAATTGCTCTGGTTTTGTTAATATATATATACATACACACATTTATTCATTTATCCAAAGCGACTTACAATCAAAAACAACAAAAAGAGCAATGATATATAACTGCTATAACAAGTCTCAGTTAGCTTAACACAGTATACCTAGAATGGGATTTTATATAATATAATAAATAAAAGAAAACAGATGGAATAAAAAAAGAATAGAGCAAGCTAGTGTTAGAGGTCTTTACACACACACACACACACATACACACACACACACATATACAATTGCATAATTAATGAAAAGAAAATAGAATATAGAAAGATTAGAAAGGTAGTTAGATTTTTTTAAAGAATATAATTAGAATAGTGAGTGTTAAAGTTAGAGGGTCAAATAAAGATGGGAAGAGATGTGTTTTAAGCCGATTCTTGAAGATGGCTAAGGACTCAGCTGCCTGGGATTGAGTTGAGCAGGTCATTCCACCAGGAGGGAACATTTAATTTAAAAGTCCGTAAAAGTGACTTTGTGCTTCTTTGGGATGGCACAATCAAGTGACATTCACTTGCAGAACGCAAGCTTCTAGAGGGCACATAAGTCTGAAGTAACAAATTTAGGTAAATGGGTGCAGAGCCAGTGGTAGTTTTGTAGGCAAACATCAATGCCTTGAGTTTTATGCGAGCAGCTATTGGAAGCCAGTGCAAATTGATAACAGAGGTGTGACATGTATTCTTTTTGGCTCATTAAAAAATTCATCTTGCTGCCGCGTTCTGGATTAATTGTAAAGGTTGATAGAATTGGCTGGAAGACCTGCCAAGGAGGGCATTGCAATAGTCCAGCCTGGACAAAACAAGAGCTTGAACAAGGAGTTGTGCAGCATGTTCCCAAAGAAAGTGCTTGATGTTCTTGATGTTGAATGTCAGATCATCAGGATGGAATGAGAGGTAGAGTTGAGTGTCATCAGCATAGCAGTGGAATGAAAAGAATGTTTCTGAATGACAGAACCTAATGATGCCATGTAGACAGAGAAGAGAAGTGGTCCAAGAACAGAGCCCTGAGGCACCCCAGTAGTTAGATGTTGAGACTTGGACACTTCACCTCTCCAAGATACTTTGAAGGACCTATCTGATATGGAAAGACCTCAAACCAATTGAAGTGTTGTTCCTGAGATGCCTTTTGCCAGTAGAGTTGATAGGAGGATCTGGTGGTTAACCGTGTCAAAAGCAGCGGACAGATCAAGCAAGATAAGTACTGATGATTTGGATTCCGCTCTTGCCAGTCTTAGAGCTTCAACAACTGAGAGCAAGGCAGTCTCAGTTGAATGTCCACTTCTGAGCCAGATTGGTTTGCTGTCAAGGAGGTTGTTGTGTGTGATAAATGTAGAGATTTGGTTGAACACAGCTCGTTCAAGTGTTTTTGCAATGAAAGGAAGAAGGGAAACTGGTATGTAGTTCTCTAAAAGAGATGGGTTGAGGTTGGGTTTCTTAAGTAGTGGAGTTATACGTGCCTGACTAAATGATGAGGGAAAAACACCAGTGTGGAGGGAAGTGTTGATGATGTGAATGAGTGAGAGCAGGTACAACTGCAGGAGAAATGGCTTGAAGGAGATGAGATGGAATAGGATCAAGCGGGCAAGTTGTAGGGTGATTAGAAAAGGATGAATTTTGAGACTTCTGCCTCAGAGAGTGAAGAGAAGGATGTAAATGAGTGGTAAGTTTGCTGGTGATATGAGCTTGACTGATTGTGGTGTGGAAAATTGTGCACTAATGTGTTAATTTTATTAATGAAAAACGTTGCAATGTCGTCAGCTATTAGAGTTGAAGCAGGAGCGGGAGGAGGAGGACAAAGAAGTGAGGAAAATGTTTTTAAAAGCATGCGAGAGTTAGACGAATTGTTAATTTTGTTATCGGTAGTATGTCATTTTAGCAGTGGAGACATTAGCAGAGAAAGAAGATAGGAGTGATGATACATATTAAGGTCAGTAGTATTTCTGGATTTACGCCACACCCTTTCAGCAGCTCTACGGAACCGGTGTTCGTGTTAGAACATAAGATAACCAAGGGCAGAAGGGGTGTTACAGGCTGGCCTGGAAGATAAGGGACAAACAGTGTCTAAACAAGATGTAAGAGTGGAGCAGAGAGTATCAGTAGCACTGTTAGCATCCAAAGATGCAAACAGTTTAGGGGAAGAAGTGAAGATGAAACCATTACAGAAAACCGGGAGGGTGAAAGTGTAGGTTACGTCGAAGATGACATGTGGAGGGCTAAGTGAAGTGTCAGGGACCCTGTTGAGTTTTAAGAGTGAGGTGGAAGTGATCCGACGTGTGCAGTGGAGTAACCAGAACATGATCATAGAGCAGTGTCGTGTATAAATAAGGTCCATATATATATATATATATATATCGAAGTTACAACACACAAACATAAACAAACATAATTTCATAGATATAAAACATGCTTCTGATTAGAAACATTTACACACCATTAATTTACTCTGATGATTGTTTAATAAATATTTAAAGTGACCACAAGATATATATATATATATATATATAAACATTCTGGTGGGGAAAATTGCTTTGTCATTATCATGTACTTTGTAGACGGTCCCTAGCTGGCATAAGCGCTAGCGGCACCGCTGATCGAGTCCTTAATGTGTCGCAACAAATCGAGGAGAATGAAAACAAATACACTGCGATGTGTGTTCAGTTCTACGTCCTATTTGCTTTTCAAATAAGCAATTTTTTAATTACAATTATACTCATTCACTAAGATTTTTTTTCCCTGCTATCTGTCTAATAACCAACAACGTCAAACGTCAACCAACTTTTTATCGTGGTTGTGGTTCAGTTTGTCTGCATGTCATTTACTGCATGGCAAAACGACAAAATGCTGTTAATACAATTCTGAAATCATTTCAGTGCGGGTAAACAACTAAAGTATCTGAGGTATTTGACACGCTTAACCCTGCTTTCTGTTCAACTCATTCCAGTCTGACATAAACCCTACTAAACCAGACCACTGTCATTAGAAACCTGTTCAGGACAATCTCTCTTATATTTCTATACTTACCTGTGAGTATCAGATGTGTTCACAAGGTCTCTGAACGACTCAATATTCTGTTGTTTAAAGAGTTCGGATGGTTTCTGGCGTCCAGTATTGTTGTTGATCAAGTCGTTTCACTTTCTCCTGAACTACACTGAACTGAACTACTTTTTTCACTGAACTAGTGATGTCAGAGGTGCTTAGGGTGTATTCTGCAAACTGTGGTACCACAGCACTACACTAATACCTACGTGTGGGTAACTCGAGCTAGGGGAGGTCTTCACAGTGCACCCGGGACCGCACGGGTTCGGGTCTATATTTTAATGATCAGGCCGGGTCCGGGTCGGGTCCAATCTATTACTTCGGGTCCCGGGTCTGTTAAACATTGTGTGTTAATCCCGGTGCGGATCGGAGTCATCGGACTCGGAGAACACCCCGACGTATCAGACACTGTTTTCTTGTAACTTACAACTTGTAAAATTAGGAAAAGGAGAAAGTGTGATCCAAAAAAAGAAAGAAAAAGGGTAAACAGTCGAATTATTATGCGAGCTAACTCGAGTCAGAATGTATATACATGTCACAGTTTGCATTGTCATTCGTCACCGTGACATCAAGCGGACTCTTGAAGCTGGAAATATGAGTGGATTAAGCTTGGACTTGGAATAACGAGAGAAATAACATTCGTAACTTTCTTGTCGGAGGATTGTAATGCATCACAGACAGTCAGGTACAAGGAAGAAAAACTACGGGCTCCTTAAATTAGGTAAGACAAAAAGCATGCTTTTTCGAAAACGATTTTATTGACTTGTAATAGCAATTAAGTGTGATATGTTGACAATCGGGTCCAGTTGGGGTCTGTGTCTTCCCGGTGGGTTCCAAGTACTGAGGTTAATGATGCTGGTTAGAACAGGGGCAATAGAGTCAGCAGCTAGTTTAAGAAGCCTGCTGTCAAGACCGTTGACACCCGGTGGTTTGTTTTTACAGGGCTGATTAAAAGATTCTTTACTTGATCTATATTACACTTTCTAATTTAAACCTTAAGTTTTTATTTTTCATCAGTTCATTTCTTATTAATAGGTGAGGAATTATCATTACATAGATTAGGCATATTTTCACTTAGTTTATCTAATTTTCTTATACAATAATCATTAAGATAATTTGCAATATCTATTGGCTTAGTTATAAATTTATCACCTGTTTCCAAAAAAGATGGAATTATTTTATTTTTCTTACCAGTCAATTGATTATAAAACATTCCTACTATAAATTACCTATATTCATTAACATGATTATCAAAATAGATTTTCTTCTTCTTTTTATTAAGTTTAGTGACAGAATGTTCTCATTTTACGATAAAGGTCCCAATCACATTTATTTCCTGTAGTAACGCTGTTCATTTCATTTGACCTCTTTATTTTCATAGAATTTTTCAGTTCATCACTCCAACCAAGGTGTGACGTTATTCCTGACAGTAAACTTCTTTAAAGGCGCATGTTTCTCAATCAAAGACAGAATAGTTTGTTAAATTTAAAGAGAGCAATTTCGGATTACTAGCTACCAACACAATCAGACCAGCATATAGCTTGAACATCTTCAATAAACTTGTCATTTTTAAACATATTTATAAGATCTTTTAAATAAGAGCTGCAGTTCCAGATCCACTCAGCTTGGTTGTTAACACAGAAATGATCAGATTATGATCACTGCTACCAATGGAATAGAAAATACCTTTTTACACAATTCAGGTCGGTTTGTGAAAATATGATCTATACAGGTAGATGTTCTGGATCCGTCGCTCTTAAAACATGTTTCTTGTAGGCTTATTTATAACGTTGAGTAAGTCCACATGCATTTGCA